>NC_056739.1:1154880388-1154930388 GCF_019279795.1 Protopterus annectens
AGTTTGGCAAAGGAAACAGTTCATCAGTGAAATTCTGACTGCTTTGCTGTGCTGTTCTGTCCAAATGTTAGCTGCATTTGACAACACCAGGGTATCTAAAGATGGATTACCTAAGAGGCTACCAAATTTCAGGTTTTCTTAAATGCACGTTACTTTTAACCATGTCCTGTTTTATCTACCACAAACATGAACTGTTTCAGTATTTGAAAGCAAAAAGTGAGTAAAATAAAGGAAATGTCAGCAAGGCAATGAACATGAGGGATAAAATAGCCACTGGTCAGTAAAGCAAATAGGTGTAATGTATTATATTAATAAAATCTGTTTAAGAAAATTATTTTATTAATGAATATAATGACATTATGACATTTTAGTTCTTACATTTGTGGTTATTTCTGAAGTTTTTGTGTACCTTGATTTTGCTGATGTTTTTATTTCGTAAAGATGGAACTTACATATTCTGGTCTGTATTTTTCATGCTCTTCCCAGCATAGAGAAATCATTTGCATGTAACTGCAAAGAATACGGACTGTAGTCAAATGATTTCATTTTCTCAGTATCAGAGCAGCAGTGTACTTCACTTTTTGTTGTATCCCATTGTTACCAACTAAACCAGATTCGGGTACAAAAATTTCCACAGCACAAAAGAAGACCTTTTAAATCAGCACCAGCACACTTTATTTAATATGTAAACAAGCCACTTTACAGATGGTGTGTGACTGTTTCATATTTCTTAGAGAAGGGAAGTTACAGCTCATGATTGGA
Organism: Protopterus annectens; assembly: GCF_019279795.1. NCBI lineage: Eukaryota > Metazoa > Chordata > Ceratodontiformes > Protopteridae > Protopterus > Protopterus annectens. Next base: position 1,154,881,151 of record NC_056739.1, read on the forward strand.
GGAAGCTAAAATGAAAGGCTCAGTAACCTAAAGTCATTACATGCCCTTTTCTGGAGGGGATGGACTGTAATGGCTAGATTATGTAAATATCTCTACTAGGTTGACATTCCTCCTTGTTAGTCTAACTCGTGCCCTTTCAATAGGAATTATGTATGAGTTGCACAGATGCTTTGGGCACACGAATGTTACATAGATTGTTATCCGGAGTGGTGTGGTGCTGGGTATAGTATATGCTGTTAAAAAATCATAAAATTCTTTGATTGTAATCAGTATTTAACCTCTGCCATTCTGCGGTGTAGCCATCTTCTGCAGTCCATTAGCATTACCGTCTGTGATGACCTTAGAAGTTTTACTTCATTGTGTCTGTCCTACACCTAGGACTTTCTTTTCAGGACAGACAGGACATCACATTAAGTGAAACGGTAATGAAAGAGCATATAATTTTTGAAGGGTTACACTTATGCATGTTATCTGACTCCATGCAGTGTGTGTATCCTGGATTGTTACATCCTGAAGTAGCAATAAATACAGTTAGGGCAAAATGAGAGTAAAGTGTAGATCATTGTGCGTGATAAACCTTTAAGAAGCTTTCCAGTGAGTCAGCACATGCACATTAGTACTGAGCACGTGCAAGCAACAGTGCCATTTTGAGTGAGCAGCCAGTGTGTGAGCATGCAAGTATGTAGTCAGTCAGTTAGATAGTTTAAGTTTAATGTTCCTGCAATCCATCCTGATGAATTTGTCTACAATAAACTATTTAAACAAACACCCAATACTCAGCGACATAAAGCCTCTTAATTTATTTCATATGGCAATGATGACAGAAATAGTAACTGAAGTCTCACTTCACTTGTGCAAATTATGCAAGTTAACAGCTACACTAACCCTTTTTGGGATCAGACTACACATTTGTGGGCAGTTTGGTAGAGTTCTGGTTTGACTCTGCTTATATAAAAGTTGCAATGAAGCATAAGGCTGTTTGTACAAATGTTACATTGAAAGAAATGCCATTTGGTCTAGTGTAGTTGCTGCAGAATTTGTAGAAATTGCTGACTTTTGTGTGATGGGTTACAACTGAGGTCTTGGATTTGATTACCGTTACGATTAGGTTTAGGTTTCAAGTCCGGTAAAGACTGGAATTACAGTAAAGTTCATGGTAAGGATTTGGGGCAAGGGGAGTGTGGAGTGTTATGTGTTGTGAGAGGAGGGGAGCTTTACCCCCATAACAGATACTAAGGGAAATTCTCTGCATTTTTAAGTTTTATGCATTTTTGTTCGATTTGACTGCAAACATTTTTTTCAACTATTTGTACTTGATTATGTCATCTTTGAGTTAGTTTTCATATAGACATCATATACTTACTCTTTTTGATGAAAAAGTAATTACGTTCTGTTTGGAGTAAATAAAAGTACTGCAGACCTTTATAAGAAAACCTGCTTATTGCTTCCTACTTATACATACAACTTGAAATCATCCTTATTCCCAGAGATATATCATAGAATGTCCAGATTGGCATATATTAAATACATTTGTTATTTGTTTAATTACTTTTTGCTGATTAAGTCAGACGTAATAAAGTGAGCTGTATTTTTTAGCAGAGTCATAAAAGTTTTATTCTCATTAAAGATGACTGCTTAGAACTGTGGAATATTTCAGAAGAGGGTGGGAAATCAGCCAGAGATCTAAAGGATATCAGTTTTTTCGAGATGTTAAAAATGTTTCTGTAGTCTTTTCTATGTTTGTTTCCTTGTTAACATCCCCACTGCCATTTGGTTCAGCAGGAACATAATAGTGTGTCAGAAGCAATTTTTGGAGCCTGGTTTTACTGGCAACTCTTTACTGAATGAGCTGCAGAGCAAACCTTAAATTAAATATCTTCTCACTGTTTTCAGTTCTTATATCAAAAGCCCATTTGGGAGGGTAAAAGGGCAACTTCTGTACAGTGTAGTTTATGCTGCATGCATGTGTGTGTATTTGTATATGTTCACACTCATTTGTTGTTGCGCTACTCTGAGGCTGTTGCCATGGATGTATGTCCCCCTTTCCCAGTGAGCAGGTTATTTTTAGTAGGGGATGTGGGAGAGTCTACTTATAAAAGAAAATTATTTACTGTAGTTTTGCTGACAATAGTCTTTCATTGAAGACTACTTTTGGCATTTTGCATTTCTAGGTGCTTGTGCTGCCCTGCTGTTAACAGCATGACATTTGGCAAATTATATATAGTGCTACAGAATGGATCCATTTCAGATGAGCCTAATGCTAGCCACTGTAATTAGTTACAGTAAACCTGTATGTTCACCAGTGTCTCTTAGGACTACCATCACTGGCCACATTGCAGTCTCCAATTTGTTGCAATCTTGTACCTGGTCTAATTCTGACAGTGTTAGTTCCTCCTCCTCCCTCCCAAGCATAAATCACTATTGCCACACCTGTAAGTAGGCATCAGGCACTGGGAGAGTATTTTTTTCTAGTGGAACCAGGAGAGGTGATGGCTCTGAGAGGGCTTCTGTCAATGCCTGGTAGGTGTTAGTGGGGAATTTATCCAAGCATGTTAGTGCAGCACCTCCCAAACAGTCACAGCAGTGTCTTCCAGATAGTGTACTGTGCCGTCCTTTGCTTAACATTGAGATAGTAGACTGTCTTTCTTGTGGAGTGGCCTTTATGGCTATAGCTCTTAGCTTCCATCAGGGAGCAGTTATATTGGTGCAGAAAACTATTACCCCCCCCCCCCCAAAAAAAAAGAGGACAGTCTTTATATGTTCAATTAATACTACCCTGGATGACCTTCTGTATTCCAGGCCCACATGCAAAACCAAAGGGTGGCAATGCAGACAGATTATATGTCACTGCACTAATGGTCTTGTTTTTATATCTAGTTTCACTACTCTGAGTCATACTACAATGCATAAAAAGTGCAGGCCTGATTTCTAGTAAAACAATATGTGTTTTATCATGTTTGGTTCAAGTTCACTGAAGTGTTTTGTAATGTGCTTGCCAGCTTTACAGTTTGTATCAGTGTTTTAGGTCTTTTCAGAAACTCTCTGAATTCCGTGCTTTTGTTAGTGGTGAATCTATTACAAGCAACTTCAGTTCTGTCTAATTTTCATAGTATAGTGAAAATATAAGTAGTCTCAGTTTTTTCCCACATTTTAAAAAGTGTCTAAAGCTGCTAAATTGAGATGGACTCCCTTCCTCTGCTCCATCCCTATCATCTGCTCCAAGATGGTGCAGTATGTATTTCATGCATCCTTCTGTACTTCTGTTGTGCAATAACCTGTTTTATATGTTACAGTGACAGAGGAATGCCAGAGCCTGTCACAACATTCAGTGAGTACTAGATTTTGAAACTTGTTCTAGGCACTTTGGATCTCTATCGCAGAATACACACATACACGCATACACACAGACTTAATCAGACACTATGCACACACACACAAGCCTATGGGCAGTTTGGAAGATTGCCAATCCAAGTACTGAATTTCTTTGGAGGGTGAGAAGAACCAGGAGTACCTAGACAAAACTAACCAGACACGAAGGGCATGCAGACTCTGCATAGAAGGCATCCCAGCTGACAATTGAACTGCTGTGAAGTGACAATGCTGTGCACTGCACCACTGTTCCACACACACACACACACACACACAAAACAAACAATAAAAAAAAAACAGAAGACCTTGTCATGGACACATTACTCAGGGTACTTAAATTGTTTTTAGAGCTGTCGGTGCTATTGGTTAAACTGTGGATATGCTTTACAGATGGTTTTCAAGTTTTCAAGTCAGACCAGCAATCAGTGATTTCCTAGACAATGGCAGTAGTTATTTTCATTGTAAAGTGAACCAGATTCAGAAACAAAAGTATAGAGCATACCAATGGAAATGAAAAAGACTGCAAAATTCCTTGCAAATGAAAACTCTCCACATTAAATTAGACTCTCCCCGTATCTTTCTATGTAACTAAATCTATCAACTTGAGTGATGAAGGATGCTATGAATAGGAGATTGCCTCGGAGGTCTTTGCACACACACACACACACACACACACACACACACACACACATAACACCAACATTGCCCTCCTGAATCACCCCCTCCAAAAAAAATTGTTAAAATCAAAATAAAAAACATTAAAATTAAACAATAAAAATAAAATAACACAGGGACCGCAAAACTAGCCAGTCAGAAAATGGAATTAACCACAAAACAAACCTGTTTCAAAACATCTACACTAACTAATAATAAACATATTGAAAAGTGTAACTATAAAGCGAAGAAATCCTAACATAACTTGTAGTAAAAATGGCAGAAATATTTACAGTCTCTAGTAAAATGTGTTTAAAACATACCACAGTGCTAGAGTAAAAAAGAATCCACAAGACAAATACGTAAGCATAATCAGTAGATAATGTATGCAATTATTGTAGTCCACTGAAATTAGTTTAAAAAATAATTCAAGCCAAAAAACTTTGGGAGAGATGGATAAATTTAACATTTGGCAGACTGTGCATTCAAGAAAACACCTGTCAGGCAAAGAACATGCAGAAATTCATTCTCTGTTTTACAGTTTAAAGCATTTGTCTTATTACACACCAGACAGAGATGTATTTATTATAATAAGACCCAACTTGCTGCAACTGGTTGAAACTTGTACCAGGGACGTCGGGAGGCATACGCACTGTACTGATTTCAGTACAACTTATTAAGAAGAGGGGTAGCGTTAGCGTTTTAAATTTTCTTGTTTTTCGCGCTTTACTGCACGATGACGTCAGCTCAGAATGGAGCTCACCACACGCACATGTATTTCCAGCCAGTGCTTTTCGAGCGGGAAGCGTTATTCAAAGCAGGAGGATTCAAGTGTTATTCAAAGCAGGAGGATTCAAGCATTATGTTGAAGCGGACTGCTGGAGGATTCGATTCAAGCGTTATGTTGGTCTCACTGCAAGGGTCTTGCAACCGAGGGTTGGTGAGTAATTGTGTGTGTGTGTATGTGTGTGTGTGTGTGTGTGTGTGTGTGTGTGTGTGTGTGTGTGTGTGTGTGTGTGTGTGTGTTGCAACTACTAGCCAGCCCAGTCTGGCATACCATTGTTAGTGTTACTCTACATTTTTTAAATGAGCCAGACATACTACTAACATGATAGCTAAATGGACTTTTCCTTCAGAATGTAATCAACTCATGAGCACCTTTGATGTCAGAAAAATATATAGCTAAACTAAACATTCTTGTGAATGGCCTTAATTCAGTAAGAGCATCTACCACACCATATTTTTTGTAAGGTACAAATTTGATCCATTTCTCAAAAAGCTTAAAATGCTTCAATTTGACCATCATATGTCTGTAATTAAAGATATTATAATCTCTGTATCTTAGCTGAATCCCGTCAGGTAAAATTTATTTAATCTAAATATACACCCTCTTGTTCATACTTTCAAAGAGGTATGTGTGTGTGTGAAAATGCCCCAGGTGGGATGTACTGGTGATTACTCATGGTGGTGAGTTAGAATACCTCATTTGAACCCTGTACCTTGTATGCAGGTGTTCAAGACCTGAATTCCCTACCCACCACCATTTGTAAAAAAAAAATTGCAGATTTTTGCCTCATATTTGATCTGATCAATATCTGTATCATATCTGTGGTTTTTAAATACTGCAATGCTTGAAATTTGATGGTGCAGTGGTAGCAACGTAGCATTGATGCCTCACAGCACAGTAGGTTCTTGGGTTTGGTTCTTGGCTGGGGTGCCTTCTTTGTGGGGGGGGGGGTCTGTATCTTCTCCCTGTGTTTGTGTGGGTTTGCTTTTGTGTCCTCCCATGTTACAAAGACATGTCTGCATTATTTTTTCCTGGGCCTCTGCTGAGAATTGTGTTTTTTTTTTGTTCCAAGTCAGACTGTCCTGATTAACAAATTGACAGGCATTTAAATTTCAGACTTCAGGTTTCTGAATGTTTACTTCCTTACATATTTGATGGTGCAGTGGCAGTATTGTTGCCTCATAGCTGTAGGTTTTCTGGTTTGATTCTTGGTTGGGGTGCCTTCTGTGTGGAGTCTGCATCTTATCCCTGTGTTTGTGACATAGTAAAACAACGTTTTATTCTAGCAATAAATATATACTAACACAACCTTTTTTATAGCAATTTTTTTAAGTTTATGACTATTTGAAATTTATCCTTATTTTTGGGACTGTAATACCCTGTTATTGGCTTTGTCCAGGTTTTTTGTGCTAAGGTTAACAGCTATGGCAAGAACTGAATTCACTAAATATGTTTGAGGGCTGTATTCCCTCATTACTGGGTTTGTCCAGGTGTTTTGTGCTAAGAGGTTGACAGCTATGGTGAGAACTGAATTCATTAAATGATAGCCATTTAAGTTTCAGTCTTCCTCTCTTTCACAAAGCAGGTGATTTGGCATAGTGGTATGTTGTTCTGACTATTTTGCATAGTGACCTTGGCAGTAAAATGTATGATGGTAACACAGCATTTTATTCTAGCAGCTTTCCAAGATTATACAAGCAATGTTTAATGTGTTCCTGTTTTTGCCCTTTGACCCACCCAATAAATTTGGCTTTTTCCAGACTTCTTGTGCTGCGAAGTTGAGATGTAGTTGAGTATTGCATAGATTTTACAAGGAACTGAGAGCTGCAGGGGAAGAGAAGTTTAGTGCTGATTATGCTAAGTCAGCTCACATTGCTAATAGCACAAAATGTTGTGTCCTTGCTTTTAATGCAGAAGGTTGTTGGTTCTACTCCCGTAAGGGGTGAATGCTGCTGTACTGAAAATTAAGACACTAACTATGAGCCTGTTATCAGTTTGCCATCCATTTCCTATTGCAATATTACTAGCTTATTATTAATGTAATTTAGGCAATTTATTCCTCAGGGGCATCAGACACTATTTTTCGGTGAAGTCATGAAATATAAAGGTGATTGCTAGCAGCAGCCTCTTCATTAGTTAGATTTATTTAACGTGGAATTATTTAGATGACTTTTTTTACTACTTCAGAGATCGTGCATATTATTTACTGATAATGGTGGACTGTAGAAGTTTGACTAGACTTTTATGATGGAAATGTTCTGAATTGGGCAGTTTTGTTTCATTGTTTACTGGAAAAATGTTCAAAGCAATAGGAAGGTGTATCAAAGGCATGTATGTTTCATATGCAAGGGCCTATGATTTAAAAGCAGCCCAAATTAATTTTTATCTGCCAATGGTAAAATGTATTTTCTTTGAATGTGGGTTTTAATGTTTCAATGAATGTGAGTTTCAAGGGCAAAGAAGTTTTAATGCCAAGTTTGTTTAGCAGATGTCTTAGTGTTTGTGCTGTAAAAATGCAAAATAAAACTTTCAAATGAAGTTCAAATCATCATAGAAGTAAATCAGTATGCACATTAGTGTTTATGGTAAATGTAGTGAAATAGCAAAGTAATGGATCATTGGATGGCTGCAGGGGGAGGCTCCATTCGACCATGGTTTTGTGAGGGGGAAGGGCGGCAAACTTAGACAGCCCCAGCTGAACTATACCTCCCAACTGTCCAGATTTTCAAAGAATGAATAGATTTTTGCTTCTTATTTTTGGTTTGTTCCTCAATTTGTGGTTTTCTGGCAAATGATTTAGGAATTAAGTCACTAAATAATGACACACTAGTTTCAGACTTTATAACCTTCAGAAAAATGCATGCTAAAATAAGACCTGTTCTATCAACTGTCCCAGTTTATACAAGAGCAATTTTTAGTACTGTTTATATGTTCCCTCAATATATTTGGCCTTGTCCAGATTTATTGCATTAACAGGTTGAGAGGTACATGCAAATTGCTTTATAGAATTAGGCATAGCCAAACCTCAACTGTCCCTGATTTTGGCTCAAAATGTTGCTCTTCCCCTAATGATCCCTCCACAAAATAGCAATTTTGGAAGAAACATAGAGGGTTTACTTTACTTTTATAAATAACTGTAATGATCAGAGTTATACATTACTTTTATTTCAGAAATGCATGTAGATTCTCTAATTTTGTCAGCTGCTCTAAGTTAACTGTGCTCATATTAAAATGGTGTCCCTCCTTTGACAGGTTCCCAGCTGTATTGTCTGGTAATTTTATATTTCTGCATCACATTTTGGTCCGTTTTTCATAAAATTGCAGTTTTCTGGCAAATTAGTGGCAAATTGTTAAAGACTGAAGTTAGAAAATAATGCAGACATTTCAGTTTCAGATTTCATACCTTTCAGAAAATTCGTACTGATGCAAGACCTACTACTATTCTATTATCTTTCTAAGTTTATAAGAGCAATATTTAAAAAATGTCCTTATTTTTGGGCCTTTGCCTCAGTGTATTTATGAGTTTGTTGCTGTAAGAGGTTGAGAGGTAGGTGTGTGTGTGTGTGTGTGTGTGTGTGTGTGTGTGTGTGTGTGTGTGTGTGTGTGTGTGGTGGTGGCATACCTTCAACTGTCCAAATTTTGCAGAATGTCCCGATTTTTGCCCCATATTTTTTGTCTGTTCCTCATAAATTTTGTGATTTTCTAGAAAATCATTAGGCTGAAGTTGCTAAATAATGACAGACATTTGAGCTCAGACCTCATGTCCTTTAGAAAATTCATACTAGCACAAATCCTGTTATTCTAGCAACTTTCTAAGTTCACGAGACATTATTTAATATCTGTCCTGTTTATTTTAGGCTTTGTCCATATTTCTTGCACTAAGGGTGGGTAAGGGTGTGTGAATGAAACATCCTAGTTAGTGGTAGTAGGTGGCTAGTACTATCAAGCTCAAACCTGTACCTTAGTTACAGAAAACAAAAGCATAAAGTCTCTACCCCAACTACCATGCTGCATTTTTCAAAGAACTGACATTTCAGGTTAATTTTCAATTCAAGGAACCGAGTTTGAGTAAATTTATATTATATTACTGAAGAGGCATTACAGAATGCCTCTCATCGCACTAAAAGAAAGAAACCGTGGAATTGCCCAGTAGAATGGCCGCAGTAGCTTGGCTGGGGAGGGGGGTAGCAGTTTGAGAGCTGTCAGTACAAATTTGAAAATCCTAGCTACACCCCTGACTTGTACTATATAAACAACTCAAAGCTTCAATCAGATGCGAGACAAGCCCAACTGCAGCCCCGTGTAAAGTAATTTGCCATCACACTCCTGTTACTTTGAAATGCTAATTCCATGGTCACACAGTCAGTTACAAAGAATATTGAGAAAAAGACATAATATGTTTGAATCACTGTTGGCACACAAATAGAAACAGTACCAAGTGTGAGTTACAATGAACAGTAGTCAATGAGCTACAGCTAATGAAAGTATACTCTATTACTTGCAACCTCAACTATGTTATACTCACTCAAAGGTGGTGAAACCATCCCACATTTGTATATGTGTGTGTGTGTGTGTGTGTGTGTGTGTGTGTGTGTGTGTGTGTGTGTGTGTGTGTGTGTGTGTGTGTGTGTGTTTGCACGTGCTTTGAGAAACACACACACACACACACACATACCTCATTAAAATTTGTCACAACTAAACTCTTCCATAAAAAATGTATAATAAAGTGCAGTGGCAATGCTTACATCAATATTTTACATTTTATTGTGTACCAGTCATTTTTCCAATTTCTGTACCATTCACCAGTTTCCTATGCCTTTATTATTTGTTTTTGTGACTACCACATGCTAACATCTGAGAGATTACTCAGAAGAGGCCTATGATTCAATGGCCATTTTACAGTGATGGTTGTATGGAGGGGTGGCAGAACAACAGCAGAGGATGAGGATAACATATTACCCTCCAAACAATGTAATTACTTATGCTTCTATTGCATGATAGCGCTTGAAGGCTGAAACAGTGTTCTAGTTGCCATGAAAACACTAAATTAGGAGTAACTGTGTAGAAGTAAATGTTATTTCTGGTTCGTTTTATATGTAACTTGTAAACTTTCTGTAAATGAGCCTTTAGCTGTGGAGAATCCTCACTATGCACTCCAAGGTAACCACCTTGTGAATTAAAAAAATCCTGTTTGTAGTCCTTTATTTCCCTGTGCTTTGTCTGTGTAGGTGTCAGCCTTCTAAAGATCAGTGTCTGGGTGTGCTTTTCACTTTTGGCTCAGCATGCTAGGTTTTCTACTTATCACAGTTTATCTTAGAGTTATCTGACTAAATAGATAATTTTCCCAAACCAAAGACAATACCAGCTTCTACTTTTAAAATTTTTTAATTCTTCCAAAAAGGATTTTCTTTTCTTTTGGGAAAATTCCACTTTAGGTTCATTACTTAATTTTTCTTATACTTTCATTTTCATTACTTGGTGTTAATGTTCCACTTCAGGTTTTTTTTTTTTTTTTTTTTTTTTTTTTTTTTTTTTTTTTTTTTTTTTTTTTTTTTTTTTTTTTTTTTTTTTTTTTTTTTTTTTTTTTTTTTTTTTTTTTTTTTTTTTTTTTTTTTTTTTTTTTTTTTTTTTTTTTTTTTTTTTTTTTTTTTTTTTTTTTTTTTTTTTTTTTTTTTTTTTTTTTTTTTTTTTTTTTTTTTTTTTTTTTTTTTTTTTTTTTTTTTTTTTTTTTTTTTTTTTTTTTTTTTTTTTTTTTTTTTTTTTTTTTTTCCCCCCCCCCCCCCCCCCCCCCCCCCCCCCCCCCCCCCCCCCCCCCCCCCCCCCCCGCCCCCCCCCCCCCCCCCCCCCCCCCCCCCCCCCCCCCCCCCCCCCCCCACCCCCCCCCCCCCCCCCCCCCCGCCCCCCCCCCCCCCCCCCCCTTAACCAATGAATACATAATGCAAACATATTTTTTCTTAAATTCTATGATATTGGTGCTGCTGCATTTAATGTTCTTAAAAGATTGCTGTTAACATACAGAAAAAAAGGGGTGGAGTTAGCTAGGCACAGTAAAGCCACTTAATTTCTGTGCTCTGTCTGAATTCATATTACTGTATTACAATGTTGCAATGCAATGTCAAATATGAGATCAGGGCTTTAGTTAAGGTGATTTGAGAGCATTTTCATGGCCAAGGTCAGAATGTCTCATCAGTAAGAAACTGATCAGTCCATGCTTTAAAATCTTTGAGTTGAATCGACCAGAGCTCTAACTAGATCAGGGTAAAGGGGGTAGTTGCCCTGAATACAAGCTGATGGGAGGAGCAATAAGCACATGCTGATGGTGCAGGAATGTAGTGCTTTATGAAGCAGTGAGAGTGTTGTGACTTCATATATAAATGCCAATACTGAATCTGCAGTCACTGATGCAGCACGGGACAGCAGACTGTATGGTGATTTAAAGTGTTGCTGTAGCAAGCTGCTTGCTACTAGTTCAGAACAGAAGAGGTTTTTTTGTGTGTCTGTTTGTTCTGTTTTTGGTCTTCACCTTTCAGAGTTTGACAAGACCTTTTTGGGGGGTATAGTTGGGGGAACTGCGCAGGGTACTAAATAACCTACCCATGGAAACTGACTAATGTTTAATGTAAGTTGTTCCATAACATAACTACCCTTGCTTGAAAGAAAGTACCCTTGATATTAGCATTTGTTTTAGCAATTTCAAAGATGAAACTCTTATTTATTGTGCCCACTTTGTGATCCACTATACAAAAATCTAATATTTTCCTACAAATAGCACTCTCTAAGATTTAAATGTGCAGATCAAGTCTCCTTGATGTGTGTGTGTGTGTGTGTGTGTGTGTGTGTGTGTGTGTGTGTGTGTGTGTGTAGTTTTTATGTCTTTGTGTGTAATGCAAGTTAATATTTTTAGATACATCCCAATTTTTTTATATCAGTTAAGTTATAAATATTAAAATCTAAACAATACTCTTCTATCGGTGCTAGTACCAAGATGTTATATAATGGGAACAAAACATCTTTATGTCTCAGGGTAACAAATCTCAAAATAGTTCTGATGATACAAAATAATACATTTTGATATTACTAAGTACCACTCATTTGATTATCTGTTGTAATCTTCATTTCTAAAGGAAGTATAACCTGACAACAAATCATTGTTGATGGTATATTTCCACATGATTAATGTCCCCAGATGCATTCCTTTGCATTTATTGCTGTTAAAGGAAATAGAGTTCATCTTTCAGTGTGTAGACTCCATCATCCTTTCATCTGAATGAATTCCATTTATCCTGTTCCTGTTTTTTCTGTGTTGCCAGCCAAAGACTCATTCTCTGATCATCTCCTCAATGTTAGATTCCATTTAATCCCTTCACAATTTTATTTCTGCTCTGTTGTAGTTCGTATTTTGTACATTTTTTAAGTTTTTCATAGTATACTATATTTTTCTCTCTCATGTACACTAACCGCTAACATTACCCCTCCCTGTAAAGTATTTAAACTGTACACATTACTCTGTCCCTCTACTCTGTCTCTCTCTGTCTCGGCTTAACTGGTCTAATGGCTGTTCCACAGTTTTATCTTTTCTTCTCTTCTTTGCAATGTCCATTTTATTACTTCATCACTTTTTTGATTATTCAATTCACTTTCATGCTACTATACTGTAGCATTTTCAGTTCTTGTACATTCTTTCCATGTACCTTATTCCATTTTTCTATGATTTCCTTATTTGTTATTGTTTACCAATTTGTATGACTTTCTTATTTTGTTATCTACAATCTAATTTGCATCCTACTTCATTGTTTTAGTCTTTGTTTTTGGAGGTTTTCTCCCCAGGTCTCCCCTGAAAATGGATCTTGTATTGCCCAGCTAAAGTGGTAAACAAATGCAAATAAATGCATTTTCTACTCTTTCTGGTCCAGAGTCAAAAGATAATGCCTTCAAAGATAACACTACAGAGATCAGTGATATTGTTAAAAATGTATTTGAAATAAGCTTCTCTGAGGACAACTAGATGTGCCAGTTACTTTGGTAGAAAGAATACATGTTAAACATGTATGCTTTGAAAAGAGATGACCCACAATGGTAGAAAATAATGAAAAAAAGTTTAATTTAATTGGTATTTCTCTAAGATACTTCATACACATCACAAAATAGCCACATTGTTGTGACTACTCACTGTTGTAGCAGCTGCCACATTCCAAAAGAGATCATGTTCTAATTAGACAAAAATACTTAAGGACATAAAACTAGGGCTCAGCTGTGTGAAAATGCTAGTCCAAAGTTTCCTGAGCTGACACAGTTCTACACACACTCCAGATACAGATAGAACCAAGTGTAGAGTATTGTGTAAGCTGTATCAGAACAAGTTGACCATGATGCACTTGCTTCTTGTGTCACAGAAGGACACTGTAGGAGGTATGCATATATGTAAACATCTTAATGCTACCATTAAATCATTGCAGCATACTGTGCTGTATACAGAAAACATAGTTGTGATGCCCCTGCACTGGGGCAGTAATCAAGGAGCCTCAATCCTCACCACTAACACCAGTGAGAGACATGCACATTGGGAGGATGACAAGTACACACACAGTAAAGTACATTTTCCCTTAAGAGCACACAGCAATCACAGTCAGTCTGGGGCTAGTTTCTCCCTCTCTCTCCAGATCCCCAGTAAGACTCCTCACTGGCACAGCTATAGGGTTAAGATCTCAGCCGAGTGGTCAAACCTAAACCTTCAGCACCCTCTCTGTCCAACCAGTGCTTCGTGTCCCTGCCCATGTAGCTGACACACACACACACACACACACACACACACACACACACACACACACACACACACACACACACACACACACACACACACACACACACACACACACACACACACACACACACACACACTTTGAGATTTGATTTATATAGGAACAAACATACACTGCTGAGGAAGGCTGGCGCAGGTTTACTAGTTATGCCCCCTTCTGCCCAGACTAAAAGGTAGTTATCACTGCCACCAATCAGCTCTACTAATCAGCTACTATAAGGCCCTTCCCAAAGGGTGACCATTTCTACTGTGTAATGTTACTGTTATCCAAATGGTAAGTGTGACCAACAGCAAGGCTATTTAGGAGTGGCCTGTACAGTGTCACCAATTACATATGCAAGTACACTAAGAGCTTAAATATCTCTAAACAAACCAGCCACAATTAAAAGGTTTAAATATATTTAGTTGTGTCTATTGGCTTTTCCCAGTTAGGGGTCGCCACAGTGGAACTCCGGTCCGCTAATGATTGGTAGTTGATTTTTACGTGCCGAGTTACCAGCCCTGATGCACAACATTCAACGAAGATACGCCCATTCATGCATGTCTCCACGCAGAAGATTCTCTAGCTGAGAATCGAACCGGACAGCATCTTACTGTGAGGCGACAATGGTACCGCAGCACCACCACCCTGGGTATTAAATATATTTAGTAATAAATAATAAAAGCACAAGACAATACTTAATAATGCAACAAAGTGACAGAGTTCGGAATCACAGGAAATACTTTAAAACAACATTGCAGGACAGTCTCAAATAAATACACAAAACATCTAAACTAATCTTTACTATATTCCTATCTATATTTAAGAGATACTATGCCCTAAATGACTTACTTACAGAGCCAGGCAAATATAGATGAGAAGTGCTGATGGGATGATATTTCTAAGTCTAGGACAAGATACAAAATGCACAGACTCACTCTCTGAGCTCGTTCTCAAATTACTATCAAACATTTCATTCTTTGTCACATCTGCCTTTAGTTCCCAGCCTAACAGAAACTTAAAATGTTAGCACCTCTGTATCAAAAATAATTATCTCTTAAAAGTTCACCTGGAACTGGAAGTCATAAAACAGTTACACACTTTTACCTTTGAAATCTGTAATTATTTCTGTTTCCAGACAATAGACAGAATTTCTAGCTGCAGACAGTCTGTCTCCTAGCTGAGATAAACACCATTGTAAACGATTCACTTATTTTCTTAGAGTTTGCAAGTTAACTCTGTTCTTTTCCAGTAGGGTACAGTGTGATTACATTCTTGAAGCTCAACACATAACATACAGTTTAACATAACCTATAGTTTTCTTACATTTGTAAGACAAGCATACAAACTATATTACTATTCACAAGTAACATAGAATTATTTACAAAATTTCAGCTAGCTGGGCTGGCAGCCTTCACAATTCTCCCTTCCCCCGAAAACTCAAGCTAGTTTTTCAAGTGACCCTTGAGAAATGTTGCTTGAGAAGGTTGACCCTATCTGGGAATAGCTTACCCCATTCCCTGTCTTGAGACCCCATTTGCCTTGGCATTGCTAACCCCACTGTGGTGCTGTACTGTCATATCATATGGTTGCAACCCTCGGCTCCATCTTAATAACTTGCCATTTTGCTGGCTGGCTCGATGTAGCCATGTTAAGGAATGTAGTCTGTAACTACAGTGAATTTCCTTCCATATAGATAAGGCTAAAGTTTCTGCAGTGCCCACACTATGGCTAGACATTCCTTTTCTACTGCTGCATAGCATTCCTCCTTGGGTTGGAGCCTACAATTGTGATAAACCACTGGGTGCTCTTCTCCCTCTGAAGAAGTCTGGCAAAGTTCAGTCCCCACCCCATGGTTTGAAGCATCCACCTGCACAACAAATTATTTGCTGTAATCTGGACTGGTTAACACATGGGGGTCCTCCCAAAGCTCCTTTAAGCTTCTGGAATGCCTGCTCACATGCTGGAGTCCTTGCTACCATATCTGGCCTGTTTTCCCTTGTCAGGTATCTGTCCCTGGAGGAGTGGTCTCAGCCCAGAATCTTGTTGTTTATTGGCCGTTCTGGGCTAATTCCTAGCTCTTTCAAGTCTCCTGCTTAAAAACCTGCTTGGCGCTGTTTTTGCGCTTGTTCTAACTCAGCACAGCTCCTCGTGGTCCTGCAGAGTGGTTCTAGCAGCAGAGAGATGAAAAAGAGTGACTGCTACCTGATTTAAGTACCTTTTACTGCCTTTACCTTAACGACTGCATATTCTCACCGAAAAGCGAGTTGTAACTGCTCTTTTGCTTAAAATAAGCTTGTTACTGCATTTATTGCTTACCTGCACTTTGAAATTGTCGTTTTTTTGTTTAAATTAACTGTTGAGGCTGCTCACTCAAGTGCGCTAGCCTGTGTAAAGCATTTACTGTGTTTTTTCTGCTATCTGCCTAAAAAAGAAAAAAAAACAAAAAAATATCCTTGTTTCCTGCCTTTTCTGAGCGAGAATAGTCCTTAATACAGGTTTTTGCTGTATTCTGGACTTCAGTATAGTTCCTGTATTGCCCATATCCATACTTGGATAGGAGGAAGCTTCTCTGTTCACCAGTAGGAGTGGGGAGCTTTGAGCAGCCTATCTGTCCCTGGAGGAGTGGTCTCTGCCCAGAAACTTGTTTATTGGCTGTTTTGGGCTAATTCCTAGCTCTTTCAAGTCCCCTGCTTAAAAACCCGCTTTAGCGCGGTTTTGCACGATTTTGCTCATAACGCAGCATCGGGCAGCACCGCTTAAACAGGTTTAAACTATTACCGGCTCCACAAAGTCTGCTGTTCACTTTTTCCCTTAGAACTGCTCTAAATCTCAAAGTAAGCACTCTTATCTTCATTTTAAAGCCTTGCACTTGCTCTTATAGTAATCGTATAAGTAAACACTAATAAACTTAAGCACTACACCCTCTTATACTCTTTTTTTAAGTACTGACTCCCTATTGGTCCTTTCTGATCAGTCAAAAAGTATTTCATTATACTATTCTGAAATGTCCAAAGGTCAGTTTTGGGTATACTCTCCAGTCCAGCTGGTGAATCTGGGGATTTTGAGGCAATGTTACAACTGCCTTATGTACACAGACCACCCTCTCCTCCTCCCAACAAGCTCAAATATATGTGAGAGATGCAACTATATAGCCAAACTGGAGGCTGAGCTCTCTCATCCCAGTACTGGCACAGTCAGTCAGGAGGAGAAGGAAACCACACACACCACAAATCCAGTCTCACATGGACCTATCGCAACAGCAAATCAAACACATAAACACACAAAAACATACTCGGGGGCTCTAAATAAAAATCTGCCTAAGCAGCAGAGACCTCCAAGGCAGACATCCAAGCAACCACTACCTCAAAACAATATGCACGTATCACATAGTTCACAAAGTCAGTGTGCCACACAGTCACAGCCCTTAAGGCTAAACAACACACCTAATACACTTGTAATAGGTGACTCTATTGTCAAGACACACTGACGTCCCACTCACCAGACTGAACAAGGAGAAGGTCACTGTAAGCTGCCTGTCGGGTGCCAGGATCCGCCACATAACACAAGCACTCAGGTCACTCCATAGCAAGTACAAATATGACTCCGTCATTGTCCATGCTGGTGTGAATGACCTGAGACGTACCTCCCTGGACTACATGAAAAGAGACATAGAGGAGTTCTCTGATCATATAGCCCAGGCCGGTATGGCTCTGACCTTGAGTAGCATCTTATCCTCACCAAGAATGATGCCACAGTATAGAGATAAAATGATCAATTTTAACAATTGGCTAAAGTATTGGTGTCATTCAAAGGGGATCCAGTGTCTGTCAGCCTGGGATGACATGCTCGACAAGCCACATTGCTTTGCTAGGGACGGCTTGCACCTGTCACTCCTGGGCTTTCGAATACTGGCTAAGGCTCTTGCCACCCCCATAGTGCCTTTTTTAGGCAAAGCTCAAAAGACAAACCCACCTCCATAGACAACACAAGGAAAAAGAAACTAAGGGTAATACTGCTCAACGCCAGAAGTCTAAACTTCAAGATGCATGCACTCGACGCTCTCCTCAGTATGGAGAATATCGATATCTGTGCAGTAACAGAAACCTGGTTTAAGGCTACAGAGAGCACCCCAGCACCACCAAGTTATACCTCATACCATGCTTTTCGGCCCCAAAACTCAGACCAAACCACAAAAGGAGGGGGAGTATCCATATTCATCAAAGATACCCACACCTTCATGTTAGTGGCATTGCACAAAGCACTGGAGACCATCCATGTGCAACTAACAGTGGGAAAAACTGCCTTTCAGTTTGTAGCATGCTACAGACCAGCCACCCAAACTCAAGAACCCCACTCGGCTTTCCTGAGAACACTGGAGAATATGTAGGTCTCTCCAAACACCATTATATTGGATGACTTCAACTACCGAAACATTGACTGGGAAAACTACTCAAGCCACAACACCCTTGCTCAACGGTTCCTAGAATTTATAAACTCAAATGCTATGGAACAACTGGTCACCACTCCCACAAGAGGGGAAAACATACTGGACCTGGTCATTACCAATATGGGGAATCTATGTTCCACACCAGAGGTATACCCCTCATTGGTAAGATCAGACCATAAATTAATCTCAATGGACATCCATATACCGTCCCCACCCCCAGCCAAGGAAACCACGGTGAAGAACTTCTCAAAAGCAAACTTCACACTTCTCAAAACAGAGGTGGAATCCTTCAAAGCCCCCGGGCCAGAGGAAAATATGATCCAAACTGCAGAATCCTTTACAAACGCATTCTATGGACACCTACAGGAATGCATGGATTGTGCTATCCCAAACAAAACCAAGACTCACTCCTCCAAAGACAGGAGACCTGTCTGGTGGAGGAAGCTATTACACAATAGAGCAAAATCCCAAAAAGGGATGGCATCTCTGATCAGCACTAGCAAGAAACTACGATCCCTCATAAAGTCATCTAAGGCCAGCTTTGAAAGAAAAATTGCACAAGACGCTAAAGATAATCACAAGGCCTTCTTTAGTTATGTCAGGAACCTGGGTGGCAGCTCCCAGATATGCTCTGCATTAGTGCTAAATGACAAAAAATACACTGAACCCACAGACATTGCCAACATCCTGGCAGACAGGTTCAGTGCAAACCCCCCCCCCCTTCCCCCCCAAAAGAGCAAATGTCTATCCCAACAGAGTGTAGCCTGCCTGACATCACAGATGCACAGGTGAGAGCTGCCCTCTCCAAAGCAAAAAACACAGCATCAATGGGACCAGACGGTGTCCCGGGCTGCATCTTACATAAGCTCCAAGAAGAACTGAACCCTCACATAAAGTCACTGTTCAATCTCAGCCTTACTACAGGATATGTACCTAAGGAATGCCGTACAGCAACAGTAGTCCCACTACACAAAGGTGGTGCCACAATGGACCCCGGAAACTACCACCCTATAAGCCTGATTAACCTGGTCTGCAAAGATATGGAGCGTATCATCATGGAACTCATAAACAATGACATTGGGAACCTCCAGACACTGGATCCTACCCAATTCGGCTTTGTTAAGGGCAGATCTTGCCTCTTGAACCTGGTCGACTTCTTTGAAACAGTTACCAAGGCCATAGATGAAGGGAAGGCAGTCCACACAGCCTACCTGGACCTCGCAATAGCCTTATACACAATACCCTACTCGGGCATCATAAATAAGCTCACCAGCTTAAATATCAACCCCTATGTCACAAGATGGGTTGCAAACTGGCTTAGGGCTAGAACCCACATGGTCAGAATCGCAGGTGCCATGTCAGACTCTAAACCAGTTAAAAGTGGCATCCCACAAGGCTCAGTCCTGGGACCTCTCTTGTTCGGTATATATTTCTCTGAGGTACAGGCTAACATGGGAGGACTATGGCTGACCAAGTTCGCAGATGACTGCAAACTGGGTGCCATAATTGAATCTCTGGCTGACACAAGCATCCTCCAAAAGGGTCTCACAGAGACGGATAACTGGTGCCAGAGCCATGGCCTAAAGCTAAATGCCAAAAAATGCATAGTCATCCTGTTTGGGAAAAACAAAGTGCCCACACATTACCACATAGGTGGTAATCCATTAAGTACAGAAGAAGTAATTAGGGACTTGGGGAACCAAGTTGATAGTAATCTCTCCTTTGACAATCACGTGGCCAAAGTGGTTAGAAAGACCTTCTATATAGCCTACCTTATCATGAAAGGGTTCACATCTAGATCAAGAGAGGTCATTGTGCCTCTCTACTCATCACTCATCAGGCCCATAATTGAATACAATGCCCCATTTGGGATGTACCTTACCCGACACCTGCAGCAACTGGAAAGACCCCAAAAGTACCTCACCAAGAGGATCAAGGGTCTCAAACAGATGCCCTATGTAGTTTGGCTAAAAAACTCCAGCTCTACTCAGTTGCTTACTGCCTACTCAGAGGTGATCTGCGCCTCACGTATAAAGCCATGTCCAACCCAGAACTAATGGACATGCTCCACCTCAGGAAATCCAAATCCCTTAGAGCTACACGCTCCAGGGACTCAAACCTTAGCACAGAAATAAATAGCACATGCTGGAGGAACAGATTCATATCCCAGCGGCTCCCCTCACTCTGGAACAAAATCCCAATCCATGTTAGATTGGAGACCATACGTTCACCCCTGGGATCTCTTCTGTGTCCCTGCTAGACAGAGGCACAGTAAACTAACCTTAAAAGGGCTATCTTCTGTGACCTACTAACAATAGGCACAGTCAACTAATCTAAAAGGGTGATGAAAGCCAAACACACTCTGGCTAGGCTTATAAATGCCTTAGGGCAGATAGCCTAGTATCAACCTATGAACCTATGAACCTGTAAGGTCTGTGAGGGGAGCAGCTGTACTATAACTGGGGATGAACATTCTGTAGTACCCTGCTGTCCCTAAAAATTCACTCACCTGCTTTTTGGGAACAGGTGCAGGGCAAGCCTGAATGCCTTCCACTTTGGCAGGCTCTGGCCTGATCTTACCACTCCCCACTCTATGTCCCAGGTAGGACACCTCTGCCATACCCACCTGACATTTGCTGGGCTTAATGGTCAACCCTGCCCTCTGAATGTGCTGTTGCCAGGAATGGCTGTAGATGGCAATATCATCTAGGTAAGCAAGGGCAAAATCTCTTACTCCAGCTAGGATATGATCTACCAGCATATGGAAAGTTGCTGGGGCATCTTTCATCCCAAAGGGCATCTTTTTGAACTCTAGCACTGGGAGTCAAGGGCACCTGCCAGTAACCCTTAGTAATATCAATGGTGGCAAGATACTTAGCCTCACCCAGCTGCTCTAGGACTTTATCTGTCTAGGCATGGGGTAAGCATCTGACTCTGTGTGACTATTTAAGTAACTGTAGTCCACACAGAACCTGGTGCTGCCATCCTTCTTTGGTACCAGCACTACTGGGGTGGCCCAGGGACTGCAGGACTCCTGAATTATCCCTAGTTCCAACATTTCCTGTATCTCCTTCCTCAGAGTCTGTTTGGCTCTCTCAGCCACCCTATAAGGGGCCTGCTTAATAGGCCTTTGGGGTTCTGTATCCTCTTGGTGTTGCACCAGGTGGGTGCACCCTGGTTTCACAGTGAACATGTCCCCAAACTCCTGTAACGTTGCTCAGATTTCTCGAACCTGGGTAGGGGATAGCTGCTGGGACATTGCTACCCCTTCCACTTAGGTGTCAGTCCGAGCCTTACTGAGGAGATCAGTCACCAGATCTCCCTCAGACTTCTCCCGCAATCCACTGCAAATACTCAGCACAAGGGCCTCCCTATCATGGTAAGGTTTCATCATGTTAACATGGTACAGTTTGTGCCCCTGCCTCGTGCCTAGGAGTTCCACCATGCAGTTAACATTACTGACCTTCCTTACCACAGTGTAGGGTCCCTCCCAGGCTGCCTACAGCTTGCTGTGTCTGACAGGAATAAGAACCAGTACCTGCTGCCCTACAGCATACTCTCTAGCTCGAGCGTTCCTGTCATACCAGAACTTTTTCTGCTGTTGGGCTTCTTCCAGGTTCTCCTGGGCCAAGCCCATGAGTTCCCTGAGTCTTGTCCTGAGGTTTAGGACATATGCCACAACACACTCCTTGTGGGATTCACTTTCACCCTCCCACTCATCTCAAATTAAATCTAGAGGTCCCCTCACCCTATGCTCATGCAATAACTCAAAGAGTAAAAACCTGTGGATTCCTGGGGAACCTCTCTGTAAGCAAACAACAGATGGGGCAAATATTTGTCCCATTCCCTCTTAAACTGGTCTGCAAATGCCTGTAGCATGGTCTTGGGCGTAGAGTTTAACCTCTCAACAAGACCATTAGTCTGGGGATGTTAAGGGATGGTCTTTAGGTGCTTCACCCCACAGTACTTCCATAGACAAGCCAGCAGGTCTCACATGAAATTGGCACCTCTGCCAGTCAGTATTTCTTTTGGGAAACCAACCATGCTGAAAATCTCTAACAAAGCATTTGCTACATTTTCTGCCTCAATGGAGGACAGAGCCACTGCCTCAAGGTATCTTGCAGCATAATCTACTACCACTAGCATATACTTTTTCCCTGTGGAACTTGGGTTATTCAGAGGCCCCACAATATCCATAGCTACCCCCTGAAATGGCTGGTCAATCACAGGCAAAGGAATCAAAGGAACATTCACCTTGTCTCCTGCCTTGCCTACCTTTTGGCACTGCTCACAGGTCCTGCAGTACCCTGTTACATATCTGTGAATCCCAGGCCAATAGAAGTTCTGCATAATACGTTTCTTTGTACATTTTATGCCTATATGACCTGCAAAGGGAATATCGTGGTCTATGGCTAGAAGTGCCAGCTGGTAGCCTCTGGACACTACCAGCTGCTGTATTCTCTCACCCTCTAGCCATCCCTCAGGGGTCCACTCTCTGTATAGCAATCCTTTGTCCCAGTATACAGATTCCCCCTTCCCTTGAGAATTAGGTGCTTTACTAGATACCTCTCTCAATTCTTGTAATGTAGGGTCTGAGAGCTGAGCCTGTCTCAACTCTCTCTTTGTAACCTTTCCCAGCTCCCCTTCCACAGGAAGTCTGGTATCCCCTGACAGCGGTGCCTCCCTGTCAACCTGGGTACTACCACTAATCTCTTCCTTGCAGTCACTCTGTCCAAGGGAACATCAGTACCAACAAGCAGCTGTGGCTCACCTCCAGTCTCACTGCTACAGGGTAGCTTCCTCCCTGAAGTAACCAACTCACCAGTCCTGGCTGTATGTGTGCAGTCTGTGTGGGTCTCCCCCAGGCTACCAGATACACATGCTAGTCTCCAAGCCTGACTACATGTAACTGCATGAAGACATGGTACTGCATTACCAAAATCATTCCCTATCAGGACATCTGCAGGGTGGTATTTTGGTACCCTTGTGGTCTCAAGACAACCTACTCTTGGCATTTTGTCATTCCCACTTACTTGCTCTCCCACCTTTTGTTTCCCATCTTGCCTTAGCGGACATCTACATGCTACATGGCACCAGTGGTTGCATTTAAAACATTTAACCTTAGGTCCTGGACATGTACCTGGACTAGTGGTTTCCCCTGCTACTGACAGATTCTGTTGAGGCAGTCTGGGCTGCCCACCATGGGTTCCCTTAGACCCATGAGCAGCACTGGGTGTCCCTTTCCTGTGCAGGGATGCCCTGCTTGCTAAGTGTAGGTCTCCCTTCTTCTCCAACTCAGTAAGGCATTGTTTATCAGCTAACCAGATCCTCATGTCCTCGAGCAAAGTGCTAAGGGCTTGTTCCTTCACCAAAAGGTCTGCCAGCCCTTCAAAAGTGGTGACGTGACATCCACTAATCCACCTATGAAAATAAGTGGTTAGTTCAGCAACATATTTACACACACTTACATCTGCCTTGTGTTCATGCTCACTAAACATTTTCCTGTAAACTTCAGGTGTTAACTTAAAAAATTCTAGCAAACAATTCTTTACAAAATTATAATTTAAGCAGTCATTATCAGAGAGTTTGGAACGAACAGATGTTCTTCATGTTTCACTGTTGCAGCCATCACATTTGGTTTATCCCTGCTGGGGTAGCCCTCGGCCAGCCTGAATACCACAAACTTAGTATTTCTGCGTTGGTTGCTGTCACTTGAAAACTGACATCAGGTCATCAGGGGTATAAAGGAAGGCAGCTGACACCATTACATCAGTCTTTCTTGCCATGGAGCCCAAAGCAGAAGCATTTCACATGAGATTCTGTCGGCCGCTACCCGAGTTTCGTTTCCAAATTGAAGTTGAAGTCTTCTAAAGCTAAGTACCCCATTGGGGATAATTTTTTCTTGCATTAACTGATGTCAGAAAAAGTTAATAATTGTCTAGCCTGTGAAAAGCAAATACCACACCGGGACTTCCACTCCTACTGCATCACTTGTCTAGGCCCAAACCACGATGTCCCTTGTTGTCGGTTCTGTGCTTTGTTTAATGCCAGAACTATTCATCGTCGGGCCCTTATTGTAGCCAGATATTTCTGTTTACAGTCCTCAAATTCTGATATGGCTTCCATAAGCCATCCGACAGCAGACCTTCTGAAAAAATGTAAAGATAAAGATGGAGACAAACTGCACAGGACTAAACCTTCTGACGATGCTACCGCCAAGCTCTTCATCAGTCCTCCAGAATTCAGTGAGATGCTTTCGCAGTCCCTGATGCCCACTTCAATTAATTCACAGGTGTCTACCGAGACCCTTACAAAGTCTGGCATGCCGCAGACTTCTTCTTTGTCTAAGGATCCTGCAGTCATCTCTACCTTGGATGGGTCTGGAGCCACTGTGCAGGCACCGGCTTCTGAGGAAGTCCTTTGCAACACCAAATCCAGACATAAATCAAAGCCTTCTTTCCCCACTACCGTTCTTTCTAAAACAAAGTTCCTTAGGCCCAGGAGTCAAACAACCCCCAAGAAACCGACTTCCAGCCATTTTTTGGTGCCTGCTCCTTTGCCTCAATCACAAGTGCTTAGAATGGCAGAGGACCTTATCATGCTTGATTAGGGGAAACCAATTCACTCCCTCAAAAAGAAAAAGAGATCTGTCTCCAGAAGTTTTGTCTGAACAAGAGTCCAATGAATCTGATGCATCTTACTATGAAGACATACAGCCCCTCTCTACATATGAGGATTCTGATGCAGAGGAATCTATTCCTTCAGCCTCTCCCCCAGAGGACTTTTCCTTTGGGAAAACCCTGCATACTTTAAGGGAGCATTTCAGATGGGAGAGTCAAGACTACCCACAGTCTAAAAAGAGACTCAGAGAGTTCCTGGACCTTCCACAACACAGGCCCTTAGCCATCCCCCCAGTCCTAGATGTGGTAGATGATGTCTTCCTTGAATCCAGCTTGACTCCAGATACCCTCCCACCTGCACCCAGAAAGCCAGACATGTACTACAGAGTCCTTGACTCTTACAGATATCTCTTTAAGAACCCAGCTGTGGACCCTGAGGTCATTACTCAAGGCCCAAAGGGGGTTAAGGCTACTTCAGCTAAGAATCCCACCCACTCAGACAGGGATTCCAGAGCACTGGACAGATGGGGTAAAAAAGTATACACCTCAGCTACTCTTCCTGTCAGGGCACTCAGTTATCAGTTCCATATACTTAAATATAAGCAACATACCTTGGAACTCCTTAAACAAAAACATTTCCTCCTTTCCTGCATGGGCAGAATCTAAAGATTTACAGGAATTAATGCACTCTGCTGGCCAAGTAACTAAACACACTTTGCACTGTGGTTTTGACACCCTAGAAGCTTCTTGCAGGGCAGCAGTCACTGGATCTGTCATTAGAAGACATGCATGGCTTAAGGAACAACCCCTGCCAGACCATGTCAAATCAAAATTGTTGGATGCACCCTTGCACAAAGATAACTTATTTGGAACTAAAGCAGATGAGGTGTTAAAAAGATGGCAGAAAAAGCAAAATCTATGCAGACTGTTAAAGATTTCTTACAGGTACAGCCCCCTAGGTTCAGCAGGCATTTTCCTTCCAAGCACTGGTTCTTTCCTGCACCTAGTAAACAGGGCCAACCTAGGCCCCGTGGAAACAGACCTCCAAGACAACAGTCCCATGGGTTGCAGAGATCTAAGCAGTGGACTACCTCAACTTCAAAACCAGGGAGTTCTAAGCCATCCCCTTATGTCAAAAGCTCACAATGATTCACCCCCTCCCTACCTCGCCTCTGCCCACCCTCACATACCCCTAGGAGAAAAACTCTCCCTTCACTCTAGCAGCTGGGCCACCATTACCAAGGACCAATGGGGTCTGAACATTGCGTCTCAGGAAGAACAAATTCTCCTTTCACACCCTTCCAACCCCCAAAGGGCTGCCGGATCTACGACCAAATCAGTGGGCAGAGGCTCAAAAGCAAACCCATACACTACTCTCCTTGGGAGCAGTCGAACACGCTCCTGCAGACCAGATAGGCCAAGGCTTCTACTCCAGACTTTTTCTGGTACCCAGAAAAGAAGGCACCTGGCACCCCATCCTCAGCCTGTCCATTCTAAACACCTTCCTGGTGATCCCAAAATTCAAAATGCTCACCCTCCAGCAGCTGCTACCCATGCTGTCCAAGGACACTTGGCTAGTCACCCTGGACCTAAAAGAGGCCTACATAACATCCCCATCAGGGAGTCCTGCAGAAAATATCTTCGCTTCAGGGGAGGATCTTAACACTTTCAGTTCTCTGCACTTCCCTTTGGCTTATCTACTGCTCCCAGAGTTTTCACAAAATATTTGAAAGAAGCCCGAACTACCACGATGGAAGGATAAACTCTTTAATGCTGAAACAAAAGTGAGTGCTTTCACAACCATCCAGATCGCTTCATCATTCTTAGCTAACATCACACACTCCATCAATATATATACATTTCAAGTAACCAGTCAGTTAAAACAGTTAATTAAGTACTCATATTAGATCAATTAATAAATATGGTAGCAAATTCATAAATACACATAAAAGTTATTAAAAACCAATAAATATGGAAAATGCAAACTAAAAGCATGTATGGATATAAAAAACATGTAAAGAAGAAAAATCAATGTTTAAGTGCTCTTTCCCTTAAAAATGGTTTCAGAGAAACAGTTTCATTGATGCTTGGGGGTTTATCTGCATTAAGTTGTCTATCAAGAATGTCAAGGGAAAGGCAGGCCCTATTTCTCAGAACAGATCACACAAGGTACTTCTAGGTTATATCCGATGGGGAGAGAAACTTAGGTTCCCTATTACATGTGCTAGTGATGTGAGTCTGTTCTGTGAAATTTTCAAGAAAAATTGGAACATACTGACAGCCACTAAAGAATTGGAAGGGGTCATTGACTCTGGGCCTCATTTTTCTTTTGCAAACAAAAAATCACTAAAAAGGCAGTTATGCTACAAAGCACAAGTACCTAAATCTTTGAATACATCAGATAGGATAGGGACATATATGTGTAGAAAATGTAGAGCCTGTAAATGCATTTTCTCATGCAGTACATCCACAGCAAAAATTTAGAATAGAATTTGATTTTTTTGCAGACTGCAGGACTAGAAATATAGTTTATTTCAATTTTTGCCAGTATTGCAGAGTTTTTTATGTAGGCAAAATTAATAGAATGCTAAAAGAATGTATTTTAAAACACACAAGGGAGATTGTCAACAGGAAAGACAGCAGTGCTTTAGCTAAACACATAGAAGCAGAAGGGATGCATCACGTTTTTAAATTCCTAGTTTTAGAAGTTTTAGAGGAAAGTATTAGAGGGGGTGACATTAAAAATAGAACAGAGGAAGCTGAGCAAAAATGGATTTTACAACTTAATGCAGATAAACCGCCAGGCATCAATTAAACTGTTTCTCTGAAACCATTTTAAAGACATGAGCACTTAAACATTGATTTTTCTTCTTTACATGGTTTTTACATCCATCCATGCTTTTAGTTTGCATTTTCCATATTTATTGGTTTTTAATAACTTCTATGTGTATTTATGAATGTGCTACCATATTTATTAATTGATTTCATATGAGTACTTAATTAATTGTTTTAACTGATTGGTTACTTGAAATTTATATATATTGGTGGAGAGTTTGATGTTAACCAAGTCTGATGAAGCAATCTGGATGGTCATGAAAGCACTCACTTTTGTTTCAGTATTAAATAGTATATCCTTCCACCGTGGTAGTTCGGCTTTTTTCATATATTTCTGGCTCTGAGGTGAAGACCGAGCTTTTTACCTGGTACCTGTGTTTTTCTCTTTTTTCTAGTTTTCACAAAATGCCTGGCTCCAGTCATTGCTTTTTGCAGATAAAGAAATATTCAAATTTATCCCTACTTAAACGACTGCCTCATTCAGACAGACAGCCAGGAAAAGCTGCTTAAAGACCTGGCCTTTGTAAAGGACCTACTTACCTCCTTAAGATACACAATCAATGAAAAGAAATCCAAACAGGTACCCACCAAAAGGATAATCATCCTGGGAGCAATTCTGGACACAGCATACCAGATGGCATGCCTGACACTAGAGAAACAAAGTTTCCTATCAGCTTACGTTTCTCAACTGGCCACCAGGCCCCACTTTCTGCAAGGGAAATCCTGCAAGCCCTGGGGTTTATGGCATCGTGCATACTCCTTATTCCATATGCCAGACTGCATATGAGGAAACGTCAGTGGTACCTAAAGAGCCTTTGGTGTCAACACTCTCAAGATCTGGAAACTCTTTTGCCAATTATTCCTTGCCTGAGGGAGGAATTTCTTTGGTGGGCAACAGCCTGCTCCCACAACATGGGACTGCTCTTCTCCCCATACCCTGCCACCCAAACCCTCACCACAGATGCAGCAGACTGTGCTTGGGGTGCACACCTGGACGGCAGGTGCATACAGGGCCAATGGAAACCCCAGCAACTCCCCCTGCACATCATTCTAAAAGAGATGATGGCTGTGCAGCAGGCCTTGATAGCTTTTAAACCCCTTCTCTCTCCAGGGGTTCTCCTGATCAAAACAGACAACACCACAGTGATGTGGTACATTAACAAGCAGGGGGGGACTCACTCCTACCCACTGTGCAGGCTGGCCATGACCCTTTGGTTCACAGCCCCTTCCATGCATCTACACTTGGTAGCACAATACCTGCCAGGCTCTCTCAACTCCCTGGCAGACCAGTTAAGCAGAAAACTGTTGGACCCCCCCCCCCATGAGTGGCAGCTCACCGGGAACACCTTCTTACTAATAACTCAAAAATGGGGAACCTCGGAGGTCGACCTCTTTGCCTCCCACACCAACCATCAGCTCAGCAAATTCTGCACCAGGGAGCATCACTGCATGGCATGGAAAGTAGATGCCCTGTCCTTCCCCTGGGTAAACCTCTTGGTCTATGCCTTTCCTGTCCTACCTCTCATTCCCAAGGTACTGATCAAAATAAGGGAGGAAAAACCAAGGACCGTTCTCATAGCTCCAGACTGGATTAGACACTGGTACCCCTTGCTGTGCAGCCCGTCCCCACTGCCCCCATGGAATCTTCCTCAGATTCCCAACCTCCTAACCCAGAGGGCAGGGGAATTCATACACCCCCAATTGCAGACACTCAGTTTGGTAAATTGGCTTATAACCTGACCACTGAACAATCTTGCCTCCTCAGTAAATAGGTTCTGGATGTTATCCTAGAGGCCAGACACCCTAGCACCAGAATGTCTTATGCAGATAAATGGAAAAGATTCTGCACCTGGATCCAGGCTAAGGGAGCCAATATGGCACAGGCCTCCATCCCTCTCATCCTGGATTATTTAGTTGACCTACTACACAGTGGTCTCTCTTTCTCCTCTGTAAAAATTCATGCCTCTGCTATTTCTGCTCATTTTCCCACTGAGCAGCCTCTTTTTTCACACCCTCTGATTAAGCAGTTCCTCAGAGGGGCTAACAACTTGAGGCCTCCCCAGAAGGGCACCAACACCGGCTTGGGACCTTAACTTTGTCTTGGAAAAGCTCACCCTGCCTCCTTTTGAACCAGCTTCTTCTGCAGAGCTAAAATTTCTCTCCTGGAAGACAGCCTTCCTCATGGCCATCACTTCAGCCAGAACAGTCTCTGAGCTGCAAGCACTCAGGGCAGTGGAATGCTTCATCATCTTCCATGCAGACAGGGTATCCCTCAGAACTAATCCATCCTTCATGCCCAAGGTGGTATCCAGTGTGGCTCTCAACTAATCCATCCATTTACCCACCTTCTTTCCTAACCCTCAAAACAATGGGGGAAGGATTCTGCACTCTCTAGATGTGCACAGACAGCTCCAATACTATCTGGAGATGGACTAAACCCCTTGAAAAAATCTGATCAACTGCTGGTTAGCTTTGCTTCTGGGGCAGAAGGCAAAGCCATCTCCAAGCAAACCATTTCCAAATGGATAGCACACTGCATCCATTTCTGCTACAAGCAGCATGGCAAGCCTCCCCCCAATGGGGTCAGGACCCACTCCACCAGAGCAGCCTCCACCTCTGCAGAATTCCTTAGAGGAGTCCCCACCAGGGACATCCTGGAGGCTGCCACCTGGACATCTGTTCACACCTTTACCAAACATTACCACCTGCCTCTCTTTTCTAAATACAGGGCAGGTTTTGCCTCTGCAGTCTTGCAGGGCACGCTAGCCAGCCCCTAGCTTTCTTGACTGCCTCCACCCATTTCCTCAGCTTTGGGAATCTACCCAAATGTGATGGCTGCAACAGTGAAACACGAAGAACATAGTACAGTTGTGTACACTTACCATAAATATAGATATTCGAGTGTATTCACTGTTGCAGTCCTGGTTACCCTCCCTCCAGCCCCCTTTTCTTTTTGTTACTTTTCTTCCTCATTGTTCTTTCCTTAGAAGGGATATATTGGTATTTCTTTTCCACTGGTGGGGGTCCTGCCACCAGAGCCTGAGCTCCTACTTTGGTGGCTCCTGTCCAGTTAGGGAAAGAAAAACTGATGTAATTGCATCGGCTGCTTTCCTTTATACCCCTGACGACCTGACGTCAGTCTTCAAGTGACAGCAACTGACACATAAATACTATGTCTCTGGTAATCAGGCCGGCCGAGGGCTACCCTAGCAGGGATAACCCAAATGTGATGACGGCAACAGTGAAGACACTCGAACATCTACAGTAAGTGTACACAACTGTACTTTACAGCTTTACCATGGAGTAAGGAGGTTAGGAACCGTACCCAGAGCCCTTGGTTAACATCTTACTCTTTACATAACCTCTCAAACGTATGAGTGAAACTATCAAAATTATCCCCCTCTGTAAATTGTGGAAAAAAATTACTGACCTTTGTTGCTTCTGGGGTTCAGTTACTCCCTTCCCCATTACCTCCATGACTCTGACAAAGAGTCAGCATCTCCTTTTCATGTTGCCTCTGCCTTTCCTTCTCCTCAGCAACCAGGAATAGTGGTTTTTCATTTCCCTCAGTCTCTAGACACCTCAGTCTCTCTGCTGCTTTTATTTCCAAATGCTTGTCCTCCAACTCAAGTCTCTTTAACTCCAGACAGATTTTTAAGTTCTCTGTGGAAAGGTTGAGCTGTCCAATTTCTGTGAGTTGTACATCTCCACAGGCAGTCTGATTGTCCTCCTGGTTGCTATTCTCTGATGCAGCTGTGACTAAAGCTGCAATCATGTCTGCTTTATTTAGGTTGGCATGCACCAGTCCAAAATATAGGGAAGAATAACGAAAAAATGCATTTTGTAAACCTGCTGCACTCAGTCCGGCAATACAGACTCAAACGCTCTGATAGTTTTTGGTATTATGGCTCAAAATTATTCATCAAAGAACTCAGTAACATGGTAAGTGACACTTTACAGCTTCTCCACATTTTTGTAACTTGGGAAGTTTACAATGTTACGTTGCAGAATTATGTTTCAAGTTAAGCATACACATGTGGTAGGACCAAGAAAGATTACATGTAAATTTTAGACTACAGATATTGAAATCTGCCTATGTTATGACCATGTATGTATTGTTTTTTTCAATGAAACCTCATAAATTAGACTATTCACAGCAATGACCCCAGCCTAATAATGAAACCGTCTGCTCAAACTATTCAGGAATGCATGCAGTGCCTCTTTTACTTTAGCATAAATCTTTGTTGCTTTCTGATTAGTGTCTCCCTCTCCACCCATAGAGTCCCACACCATATACTGTAAGAACAGTGTTTCTGGAATGTTCAGAATATAGATGGGTACTACTGCTGGCTCCTTCATACATCATCTGTTGGGTCACCAAAGATATCAGAATCACTGCAGCTCTATTCTAAAGAAAGAAGGTAGTATTGATAGTTACTTGCTCTTTGCAGATGGCCTTCATCTTCTACACACACTAAATAAATGTTGTCCAAGACATATTAACTGCTTTTTCGTCTTTTAAATTGTTTGGCTTAGTCTTTAGTTTTTTTTTCTTTTATCTTATTATTTTTCCTGTCATTTTTCACATTTGTAGCTCACCAGCTCACCTAGCTTCACTTTTTGGATATATTGCCCTGTTTTCTTTATCTGCCTTATTCTGTTTTGTTATTCCTTCCCTGAACGAAGGCACTCCCATACTGTATAGCAAATGTCATCAGCTGCTAGTGTTAATTAGTTTCTAGTCATGTATGCTCTTCATTAATGTTTGCATTACTTATAGTTACGGATCTTTACTACATGACCATATGTTGCATGCTTATTGTATTTAATTTCTTGCCTTTACATTGCCACTCTACATTTAATATTGTCTTTACTTTGTATATTTTTATTTGCATGTTGTGCCCATGTCATTGCTGAACAGGTTCTTGGACCAGCTCACTTCCACCGTTAACAATAGAAACTAACAATAAATAAAATAATGTAAGAATATATTTTGTTTCTTCTTTATATTGGTATTTATTTTGTTCAGTATATACTTTACCTTTTTTTCCTAACGCATGTTTAACATTTACATGAACTGAATTTAATCTGTTTTTAAAATGTCTCATAATAAAGTGCTACAATAAAATTTAAGGTGAGCATAATATAACCTAGTACGGTTATGTGCCAGTTATGGCTCCTGTTGCATTATAATTTTGTAAATGTTATTAACTGACATACTCAAGACTGCTTGTTTTGTGATTTTATTCACAAAGCTTCATGCTTTTGTACATTTGACCCTCCTCTTCTACAGACTTTCCTGCCCTTCCCTTCCTCGTAGTTATCAGCCTGTATTAATTCTGTTGAAATCGTTTATGCTGACCAAGGTGATTGTGTCGTGTAGGATATAAGACTGACCAGTTTCCTTCTTCCTCTTCCTTCCATGACTTATTTACTATAAATCTTGTTAGTACAGCACATGACGTTTTCACTGAGACTGTTGATTCACTTCCAGAAAAATGCAACCCGTAACCTCTTTATAAGTCTGCATTCAGTGGTTATGTAAATATTTACAGCAGTCAATACCACAACATAAAATAATGAATACCAAATAAACTAACTGTTGTCCATAACAGTTCAAATAAAATGCTGGTTTGTAACATCATTTTCTGGAGCAATAAAAGTTACAGATTTGATACAGTCAGTGTGTGTTTAGTATGACAATGTTAATGATCTCCTTTAATATGATGGATGTCATAGGACTGCAGAAAGGGATAGATTTGTTGCAACCACCTGAAACCTATGAATGGCACCCTGCTATGTAGCAGTTGTTTTATTCTTTAAAGTAAGAAGGATGTATAAATGCTGAAGGCAGCAGTTCATCCTGTTTTGTATGTGTATTTTGACTTTATACTGACACTTTGGTCAGTAGTTGTACTCCAAAATGTGCTTACATTGTAGTGATTGAAGTAGGCTGTAGGTAAAAAAATAGTTATGAGTATATGTTGCCGGCTTTGAAGTTATTGCATGCCTTTGTTAAACTGTATTTAGATCTGTTAGTCTAAAGGAAGTGTCCGGTTTATGTGAAGGACAGCTGCTTTGCACATGTGATGATAACTGCAAAGCGTAATGAGAGATTTGTAGTATCCTTTGTCATTTTTAAGCATGAATATTGATACCATTTCATACCATTTATCAACCCCTCTTTGAAGAAGGTGGATAGTACAAATCAGAGCTATAGCAAGGGAATTTTGATCCCTTAGCAGTGAATCTGTTTGCCTTCCCGTTAAGTAAGTGATTGCTTAATGACACCTTGTAAACTGGTAAATTGTTCAACACTCCCAACATTTTAGCTCTAAGAGTAGCCATACCTTCTACCTCACCCTTCCAACAGCACTCAGGCAGTTTACAACAGTGGATTAAAGCTGTGACCTGCTAGCGAGCGTCATCTTATACAGCTGGGTTTGCCTTCCCCAGTCTGTGTTTACATACTGTTTGATTCTGAGCAAGTCATTTAACCCGACAGTATTCCTTACTCAACCATGAAAAGAAACACATATACTGTGTGAATTTACCCAGTTAAATAAATAAGTAATGCAGAAATAGCAGGACATAACCAGGTATACAATTTTACATACCATGATTTTAATTTCAGCCTGGAGGTGTACCATAGAGTGAACTTTGCAAGTGAAATGTTTGTCATTTAATTTCAGGCTAATTGTGCAAGTGCTGTAAGTTTCTTTTGTGAATTTGTGATGTTAGTATATGCATCATGGCATTCAAGGAGTAAAAGTAAAGTGCTAGAAATGCATTTTTCAACTTGCCTGTAATTATTTACATGAAATTTTTTGTAATAAAAATCTTTGTAAACTCTTTATTAAACCGTACTCAAAATAAATTTAGTATTTCCTACCAGCTCGACCAAAAAAAAAATAGGTTGAAAAATGGAGAACCCAGTGGACCAACTCAAGTATAATGCTCCAAACAAATAGCGTAATCACTTTTATTAAACGCTTTCGTCAAATGACTTCATCAGAAAACTGATACAAAGTGCCAGTATGCAATAAATACTTCAGCAAGGAACAATTATTCAATTACACAATAAATCAATAAACCTATTAAAAATTGTTCAAAATTTAATTAAAAAACAGTTCATTGTTGTCTAAATAAAAAGGCTCATAGCAACATCCTTATTAATACATAATCTACGGTCCTGTAAAAAACACTTTATATTGATCGCATCATTTAAGCCTGGAGGTTTATCTGACCTTAGCTTAATTTGCCACAAGGTCTCCCTCTGTTCTATGTAGTTTTTGAAGTCACCACCTCTTAGATCTAAGTTGCACACTTCAAGGATAGAAAACAAAAACTTTTTGAAGTTGCAACATTCTCTAGAATGTTTATATAATGCATTGGTCTCATCATGCTTCTTAATACAATATAGATGTTCACGAATACGGGTCTTTAGACTTCTAGTTGTCATTCCTACATAGAAACTGGGGCAGGTACTACAAGTACCAATATAAACTACCCCTTTGGTGTTACAATCCACATATTTTGGAACCTCCAGTGTTTTATCTAAAGTATCAACTACTATATAGGGACCCACCGCTATAAATCTACACATATTACAATGGTTACATTTAAACATACCTTTCCTACTGGATATTAATTGATTTGAATCCACAAGATTCGTCTCGTGACATTCCAAAGCCTTTTTAAAATTGTAATTGTTTCTAAAAGTAAATCTCGGTTTAACTCCCAATATATTAGTCATGTCATGATTCCCCTGTATAATTTTCCAATTAGTCTCTATCAAACGTCTGATGTCAGGGCTATTTATGCTAAGATCAAGTGAGCATATCAGCTCACTATTCCCTGGATCATTACCCTTCTTTTTAACTAAAAAGGAGGCGTCTTTAAAATCAACCATATTTAAAATTGCTTGATACTGTATAAGTCTTTTGTTCTCAATCTCGTTCACAATGTTATCTAATAATAATTTATCATAACCCCTATCAATGAAAAGCTTTATAATAAACCTAATTTCTGAACTGAGGTCACAATCTCTCGACGTCATCCGACATGCTCTAACTAGTTGTCCTTTCGGAATATTTCTAATAGTGTGTTTACAGTGCCCACTTCTGTAATGAAGGTAGCTATTTGTAAAGGTGTTCTTTCGATATATACGACTGTGAAACCTATGGTCAGTGATGTCCCACCATAGTTGTATATCCAAAAAATTGACTAACAGACCAATGTCTCCAATAGTAAATTTCAAAAAATCAACTGTAGAATTTATTTCGGTGACAAAGGAGTTAGCCGTATCATGGTTCCCTTCTAAAATAAATATCAAATCATCCATGAAACGGCAATAAAAGGAAATCTGAAAAATATTCCTTATTCTATCTAGATATTCCTTTTCCCACCAGGTCATGACTAAGTTGGTATATGCCGGTGCTGTAGGGGAACCCATTGCCACCCCTCGTTTTTGCTTAAAAAAAGTTTCACCAAATAGGAAAAAATTATTGTGTAACACGATATCTAATAATCTACAAATTATAGAAACACTATTGGCACTATAATTACTACTTGTAGTCAATAAAGTTCTAATAGCTTCTACCTCCTCTTCGTGGGGAATACTGGTAAACAGTGATATCACATCCGTAGTTAAAATAATAAATCTGTCGGAGTCAAACACAGAAGTATCCATGTATTCTTTAACCTTAGCTAAAAAATGCCAAGAATCTTTAACGAAAGATTCCTGTTCACAAACCAAAGGACCCAAAGTGGCATCTAACAGAAGAGAAATCCCCACTGTTATGGAGTGGGGGGAAGAAACAATGGGTCTAAATGGTGGATCTAAAAGGCTTTTGTGTATTTTCGGGATCCCAAATAGGACCCCTATCTTGGGATGTTCATTAACACAAAAATTATACATGTCAAAAGTAATTTCCCCAGACATTAATGCCTCATATAAATGATAATGGATCAACCGGTATCTTTTCTTAATCTCAAATAAAGGAATAACTTCGTATTCTTCACTGTTGTTTAAAATTTCTAACATCTTTTGTTTGTACAGTCGCTGTTCCATGACCACAATGTTACCCCCCTTGTCACTCTTCATAAATCTTAGCAAATGATTTTGAAACAGAATCCTCAGAATTGTTGTCAGTCTCGCCGTCCACGGTGTTAACAAAAACACCGTTAGTTCCGACGTTAACAGTAACAACCTTACGGTTTTGAACA
This sequence comes from Protopterus annectens, assembly GCF_019279795.1. Classification (NCBI taxonomy): domain Eukaryota; kingdom Metazoa; phylum Chordata; order Ceratodontiformes; family Protopteridae; genus Protopterus; species Protopterus annectens. Next base: position 1,154,917,892 of record NC_056739.1, read on the forward strand.
AAAAACATGGGATTACGAAAATAACTGTTCCTGACAAAGGTAGTAATGTTTTTGTTAACACCGTGGACGGCGAGACTGACAACAATTCTGAGGATTCTGTTTCAGTTGGTAACAACTTAGTTGAAAAAGAGCCTGACGATTGTGTCAACACGACTAGGACTAATACTGTTTTACGTGGGCCAGCGACTGATTCCTCTGTTTCTTCTTCTTTTTTAGTGAAGAAGAATCCACCTGTCCCCAAAAAAACAGTATTCACAAGGAGTCGGACATTTCTTTCGTCCAATTCCTCGGGGGACGAAATATGAGACGTCCATCACCAGTTTCCGACAGTAATAACTTTGATATCATAAATTTGACCAACACAGTTTTTTCTGAAAGTGAACTGAGTATTTTGAGGTTGGGCTTGAATTTTGTTCCATCAGCGAGAGCTGATTTTAGTAAAACAGTGGTAGATATCAAAAAATATGTTAGAAAATTAAATTTGTCTTACTTAATGTGTAACATTCCAGAAGCTAATACTGCTTTAAGAAAGCCATCTGTTTACAATCCTCAATTGATACATACTCTGAAAGTTTTTGAAGAAGTATGTTTGAAAGAACTTGATGTGGTTCTTTCAGGTAAAAAGTATTTTAGGCACAATTTAAGTTTAAATGAAAGAACAGCATTTCAGCAATTGTGTGATAAAAATCATTTGCTAAGATTTATGAAGAGTGACAAGGGGGGTAACATTGTGGTCATGGAACAGCGACTGTACAAACAAAAGATGTTAGAAATTTTAAACAACAGTGAAGAATACGAAGTTATTCCTTTATTTGAGATTAAGAAAAGATACCGGTTGATCCGTTATCATTTATATGAGGCATTAATGTCTGGGGAAATTACTTTCGACATGTATAATTTTTGTGTTAATGAACATCCCAAGATAGGGGTCCTATTTGGGATCCCGAAAATACACAAAAGCCTTTTAGATCCACCATTTAGACCCATTGTTTCTTCCCCCCACTCCATAACAGAGGGGATTTCTCTTCTGTTAGATGCCACTTTGGGTCCTTTGGTTTGTGAACAGGAATCTTTCGTTAAAGATTCTTGGCATTTTTTAGCTAAGGTTAAAGAATACATGGATACTTCTGTGTTTGACTCCGACAGATTTATTATTTTAACTACGGATGTGATATCACTGTTTACCAGTATTCCCCACGAAGAGGGGGTAGAAGCTATTAGAACTTTATTGACTACAAGTAGTAATTATAGTGCCAATAGTGATTCTATAATTTGTAGATTATTAGATATCGTGTTACACAATAATTTTTTCCTATTTGGTGAAACTTTTTTTAAGCAAAAACGAGGGGTGGCAATGGGTTCCCCTACAGCACCGGCATATGCCAACTTAGTCATGACCTGGTGGGAAAAGGAATATCTAGATAGAATAAGGAATATTTTTCATATTTCCTTTTATTGCCATTTCATGGACGATTTGATATTTATTTTAGAAGGGAACCATGATACGGCTAACTCCTTTGTCACCGAAATAAATTCTACAGTTGATTTTTTGAAATTTACTATTGGAGACATTGGTCTGTTAGTCAATTTTTTGGATATACAACTATGGTGGGACATCACTGACCATAGGTTTCACAGTCGTATATATCGAAAGAACACCTTTACAAATAGCTACCTTCATTACAGAAGTGGGCACTGTAAACACACTATTAGAAATATTCCGAAAGGACAACTAGTTAGAGCATGTCGGATGACGTCGAGAGATTGTGACCTCAGTTCAGAAATTAGGTTTATTATAAAGCTTTTCGTTGATAGGGGTTATGATAAATTATTATTAGATAACATTGTGAACGAGATTGAGAACAAAAGACTTATACAGTATCAAGCAATTTTAAATATGGTTGATTTTAAAGACGCCTCCTTTTTAGTTAAAAAGAAGGGTAATGATCTAGGGAATAGTGAGCTGATATGCTCACTTGATCTTAGTATAAATAGCCCTGACATCAGACGTTTGATAGAGACTAATTGGAAAATTATACAGGGGAATCATGACATGACTAATATATTGGGAGTTAAACCGAGATTTACTTTTAGAAACAATTATAATTTTAAAAAGGCTTTGGAATGTCACGAGACGAATCTTGTGGATTCAAATCAATTAATATCCAGTAGGAAAGGTAGGTTTAAATGTAATCATTGTAATATGTGTAGATTTATAGCGGTGGGTCCCTATATAGAAGTTGATACTTTAGATAAAACACTGGAGGTTCCAAAATATGTGGATTGTAACACCAAAGGGGTAGTTTATATTGGTACTTGTAGTACCTGCCCCAGTTTCTATGTAGGAATGACAACTAGAAGTCTAAAGACCCGTATTCGTGAACATCTATATTGTATTAAGAAGCATGATGAGACCAATGCATTATATAAACATTCTAGAGAATGTTGCAACTTCAAAAAGTTTTTGTTTTCTATCCTTGAAGTGTGCAACTTAGATCTAAGAGGTGGTGACTTCAAAAACTACATAGAACAGAGGGAGACCTTGTGGCAAATTAAGCTAAGGTCAGATAAACCTCCAGGCTTAAATGATGCGATCAATATAAAGTGTTTTTTACAGGACCGTAGATTATGTATTAATAAGGATGTTGCTATGAGCCTTTTTATTTAGACAACAATGAACTGTTTTTTAATTAACTAGAAAATTTTGAACAGTTTTTAATAGGTTTATTGATTTATTGTGTAATTGAATAATTGTTCCTTGCTGAAGTATTTATTGCATACTGGCACTTTGTATCAGTTTTCTGATGAAGTCATTTGATGAAAGCGTTTAATAAAAGTGATTACGCTATTTGTTTGGAGCATTATACTTGAGTTGGTCCACTGGGTTCTCCATTTTTCAACCTATTTTTTTTTTTTAGTATTTCCTACCATGATGTTACCCATGGTATAATGTGGGTTGCATCTAAACACTTTAATGGGGCACCTTCAAGCATGTGCAGTGGTGTTCCCATTAAAGTCTATGGACAGAGCACATATTTTTAATTAACTGAAGCCACTAAGGTAAGTTTACTGTTTTCCTCAGCATTGTCATTGTATGAAAACAGTGTCTTAAAAATTGGATTTCACCTACAAAGTAAAATAAAAAATGATTCCCTGATGGTTGGATGGTTGGAGTGTCTGTTTCACACTGTTTACACCACAAGTTTTGTGGTATAAAGGTAAAGATAAAAACACTTCAGAAAAAAATCACTTTAATGGGTAGTATAATAGGTCAGTGTGGACTGAATTAAAAAGAAATTCAACTCCCTAATCCTTTTTCCACAAAGCCTATACTCACTAGTGACAATGACAACTACTAGTTCTAAACTGTGTTACTGAGAAATAATCTCTGACTTTGTGATGACTGCAAATCTGTCTTATATTCTGTTAAATAGAATCAAGTTTCTATATGGTACTAGAATTTCCACCTACACATGCACAATATACCCCAAGAGAGAACTGCATTGTGCACATGCAAGATGGCATGTCTGCCATTAATATCAAAAGTGGTCCTTAAGTGCTGTGTCACCTTGAATTCAAGTACCTTCATTAACACTCCAGTCTCATAGCGTTGTAGCCTCACAGTAAGACGCTGTCTGGTTCGATTCTCAGCTAGAGCATCTTTTGCGTGGAGATATGCGTGAATGGGCGTACCTTCGTTGAAGGTTGTGCATCAGGGCTGGTAACTCGGCACATACAAATCAACTACCAATTATTAGCGGACCGGAGTTCCGCTGTGGCGAGCCCTAACCGAGAAAAGCCGAAAGACGCAAACTTGAGCAGACTTTAATCATCATTCCTGGCTCCAGGCACATGCTTTAGTGTCCAGGCCACTAATTAAACCCACGTCTGCTGGATTGTAATTGGGACTTTACTTTCCGTGTCACAGAGCTAGCAGGAAGATCCTCATTTACTTTCACATGCTGAGTGTATGTCCAAGAGACTATATGAACTGTCTTAGAAGATACACCCAGTTTTGTGATCTTTGCTCCATCAACATTCATGTTCCGTGTAAGGGTAGCTTAAGAAAACCCATTACAAACGTTAGTTTCCTGTGTACTTCTCTGCTGTCTGGTGATTCACATCTGAGACTTTTTCATGCCATATTAAATGGGTAATGTCAGATATATCACAAAACAGCTATCTCTTGGACCCCATTTTCCAGATTTAGAGTAAGGAGCTTACAGAAGTTTAAGTCAGAAATAGGGGAAAGGGATAAGTTACCCAACCTTTTGCCATTTTTCAGAACGCTCTCTCATCTCTGCCACAAGTGCACATGCATACATAGACAAAGACACACACAGATACAGCCAAGTGCACACACACCCACTGACACAGACACTTGTACACACACACACACACACACACACACACACACACACACACACACACACACACACACACACGCCATACACAATCCCAGTCCTTCAGAGTGGTTTAGTTAAATGTCACTACTGTAGGTCAGAGTCAGAAGAGTATTCAGAGACAGCAAAGAATTAATTGGGAGAATGCATTTCATGTTATAACTAGGTTGTGCTGCAGACAATGAAACTCTTATGTATTAGCCACATCAGGTGCATTTCACACTACATAAATTCTTTCTTAATGATGAATTATTTAAAGTCTGAATATTTTCACTAAATTGTAAATGCTGTTCTTTATTCTTCAAAGCTGGGACTTTAAACACTGTGCTAGACCTCCCGATCTCATGGTGAATAATAATGAATATTAAGCATTATGCAGTATGTATCTGCAGATTTGTAGTATGTTGAATTTGTTACACAGATATCATACAGAGATTTTTTTGTGAATGTACATTGTGGCTTTTCACAAGTTACACAAGCAAATGCCAGGTTAAGTATATGGCACTGTAGTGGGGATACAGTGTCATTACGTGCAAAAGTCTGAAAGATAGTTTATAATTCAAAGGTTGTGGCTAACCCTCTGAGTATAACACTCTGTAAGCAGCCTTATTTATTTATTTATTTTTATTTATTTAACATTTGTTGACCGGGAATGTCCGACTAGGTTCCACAGAACCTGTTTTCAGCGGAGGCCCGGGGAGAAACGCTCCAGATGCATGTCTTTGGAATGTGGGAGGAAACCGGAGTACCCAGAGGAAACCCACGTGAACACAGGGAGAACATGCAAACTCCACACAGAAGGCACCCCAGCCGAGAATCGAACCGGAGAACCTCTTGCTGTGAGGCAACAATGTTAGAAACATGCAGCGTTGAATTAATTGATGAACGAACCATGATTTTTTTAAAATTTTACTGACGGCATATGAGTAAAGGAAGGTAGATGCTTGATTAAAAAAGTTTCATAATCAGGGAATGGTACAGAATATTTGTTAGAGGAATAAGGGATTCATGTGTGTATGAGCAAGGAAAGGCTAAATCAAGGATATAGTAGACAGATTACTATGTGTATTCTCCTTTCGGCAGCATTGTATAAGTGGCCATTAGCCTCTTCACTGAGGAAGAAGATCCATTCTTATCTAAGGTTCATTGTAAAATTAATTACTGTTTTCATTGTCAAACCTGTGCTTTTAAAAGTAGTGATATGTGGTGTAAGTTTTTTCATCTCTATACAAGGAATATGCTGCAGATCTGTGGCCATTATTTTACAGCTGGATATTTTTACAGCCTTCTTACTGATTTAAGATTACTACAATAGACTCCCTCTTATCCGGTCTCGCTGAGACTGGACCTTAGGCTGGAATTGGCTGGAAATGGACTAAATGGCTGGTTAATCAGAAAAAACATACAAAATAGCATTTATAGGACATAAATCAGATTAAAAAAATACATAGATATGTTGTATGTAAATATTTATTAAATATGTATTTATTTAGTTGAAAAAATCAGTCATTTTCATTTCTTTTTTTTTTATTTCAGTTCTTGTTTTGAGGAAAAATTATTGTGGATATGAGTGAAATGTAGTCCCATATCTGAATTTTTGAGGTGTACAAATGTATATGTTTCTTATATACTTTGCTCTTAGACTAGTGCAGGCACGTGTGCACACCCGCACACACACACATACACACACACACACACACGCACATGCACACGCACACACACACACACACACACACACACACACACACACACACACACACACACAATCAGGCACAACTTCTTTTGTCAGTGTGGGGGAGAAGGCGGGCAAAATGGTTAAAGTTTTTACCTCACAGATATTGTTCTTCTTCTTTTGGCTTTTCCCGGTTAGGGGTTGCCACAGTGGAACTCTGGTCCGCTAATGATTGGCAGTAGATTTTTATGGTGCCGAGGTACCAGCCCAATGCCCAACCTTCAACAAAGGCACGCCCATTCACGCATGTCTTTCGGATGCCACTCGACTGCAGGGAGGACATGCAGACTCCACACAGAAGGTGCTCCAGCAGAGAATCGAATGGGAAAACCTCTGGCTGTGAGGTGACAACACTACCACTGCACCACCGTGCTCACAGATAAAAGGTATAATGTTGATTCTATCCTTTAGTTGTTGGCTAGGCTAAATTTACCTGTAACTTCTCCCGTATTGTACTCACCACCATAAATTCAGTTAGTAACACACTTGAAATGTATTCTATAGCTTTGCGCTTGTATTTAAAACACAAGAAAACAACATGCATTTTTGTGTGAGTGAGCGATTTAACTGTAATTTCAGTGAAGAAAATGTGCATGTGATTTAAACATTTATGTGTCTGACATTTGATTACCAGAAAAGTCCTTCTGGGTACAAAGCCCAATTTTCAGTGGAGGCCTGGGAAGTAAAGCTCCACAAACAAAGACAAAAATTAGGCAGGTGTAAAAACAACAAAGCAGAACAAAAATTGTATCTTGCATAGCAATAATGAATACAGGTCTTAATATTTGGGTGTATAGACAAATAGGATGTACATACATGGGTAGATACCCTTGTTACATATGTATAGAGAAAACATTTAATACAGAAGTTACAGTGAGAATAACATGTTATAAGATGAAGAATTTATTTACTAGGAGAGGTTTTAATACAATTTTGGAATAGTAAAAGTTGGTGTCTTTGTTAGATGAGTAGCAGAGAAGCAGAAGTTGCAGATATTGTGTTTGAAATGGGAAGTTTGTAGGACTGGTTAGCAAAACAATATGGGAAAGTAATAGAAGGTGTTTTAGTAGAGAAACAGACAAAAATAGAGGAAGGAATAGTGGGGGTTAAAGGTTAGGAGAGTATCTAAATAGCAGAAAGGAAGGTTACATTGAAGATATTGTTAACCAGAAGTATGGTAGCACAGTAGAATGGACAGTACGAAAACTGTCCAGCAGTACTGGACAGCCCATGTTCAGGCCATAAAAGCATATTATTTTTACAAATAACTTTCTATATTAACTGCTACAGCAGGGAAGGTTTAAAACAACAGCTTATGGTGAAATGCATACCATTCAGAAGCACTTAAGCAGAGGACGACATAGACAGCAATGCAAAATCCAGGCGATAAAAAGAAACTGGAGGGGGTCAAGAAATTGAAGAAGAGTGTACATAGTTCTCAACTGTCCAGATTTTTTTCTAATAATTTTGGTCCATTCCTCATAAAATTTGTGGTTTTCTGGAAAATCACTGAGAGTAGAAGTCACTAAATAATGACAGACATTTGAGTTTCAGGCTTCATATCCTCCACAAAATGCATGTTAATGCAAAGGCTGTTATTTTAGCAACATTCTAAGTTTATAACAGCAATATTTAAATTTGTCCCTCTTTGGCTTTTGTCCACCTGTTATTTTTGGGTCTGTCCAGATTTCGTGTGCCAAGAGTTTGAGAGTTATGCTTGTGAATGTGTTAACGTGTTGGGGTGCTGGAATTATAGAGGGATGAAAAAGCCAGAACTGGGCAGCACAAGACAATGATATTGTAAAGGAGGGAACTGGCTACACAGACATGAAAGTGGAATTTTATAACAACCTTCTACTCTTCATAATGTCTTAAACATTCTGAGAACAGAGTGACAAACTGAAACAAAGAAACAAAGTATCGACATAGCGTATTGCAACCCCTGCCAAAAATGTGATAAATAGAGCATATCACCGAACTAACAGCAACCTGTCTCTGCTGCTCTTGATGCAAAAAAAAAAAGAAATGTTTATTTTTATCAGACTGTATTAATGTGTATTTTGTTGTTTGTATCTTACTACGCTTATTAAACTCTTTAACATGCAATAAGACTTTCTGTACACCCCCTACCCATCTCCATCTCTATCGCCACGGGCTCATCTGCATATTAAGGGGAAAATGAACAGCATTACAAGTACACATTAGAGTGCGATAAAGATCAAGATGGTCACCTTTAAGGGCATGGTGCTGTCCATCTGAAATCCCTAAGCCGGCAAAAGTGAAAGAGAGGGAGTACTTTGGTTAGACCTAGACAGAGCAGTAAATCAAACTCAAACCACATCTTAGTGTTCTGTCTGCAGAAAATGCCAGCTTAGTGTGTGTGTGTGTGTGTGTGTGTGTGTGTGTGTGTGTGTGTGTGTGTGTGTGTGTGTGTGTGTGTGTGTGTGTGTGTGTGTGTGTGTGTGTGTGTGTGATATCTGCTGAACACCCTCCCCTTCTAAACAAAAAATGCGCATCTGGAACCCATGTGCTATTTAATTATGTTTTTAGGAATGAGCATTGATTCTTCCATTTCTTACACTGATATACCAAGTATGGATTCTTACTTCTCATTGGCTGCTCTACAGGGCAGAGAAGGTCCAAGCGTCCTTTCTCCTCCTTCATGGGCACTGCCCCCCACCTCACATTGCAGTGACAAGTTTAGTGCCTACAGTTACCTGACTGGTAAGGGACTTAAGTTTGGGGACCAGTCGAGGAGTCCCTATAACAACCAGGAGTGTCATTAGGACTGTGTCAGGAATGGTTCCTTTAACAAATACCACCACCACCATCATCACCAGCAAAGGCATTCTTGTAAGGGAAGTGAAGAGAGCAGCAAGGTACCAGAAGCAGGCAACTACAACAAAGGAGCTGGGCGCAGTAGTAGAAACTTTATCTTGTATTTTTGATCTGCTCTTCATAAGACTTGTTTTTTTTCCTCTCGCAGATCCATTGAAGTTTACAGTCCCTAAATAAGTTACGCTTATCTGGACTCATTTTAACCTTGCACTTTGGAACGTCTCGACTTACTGTTTTAATCTTAAAATGTTAAAATATTGAAATAAAAACAAACTTGCAATATAAAAAAAAAATATTGAAATAAAAACAAACTTGCAATATAAAAAATAAAAACTGCAAGTTTGTTTTTGTTTCAGTATTTTAACATTTTAAGATTAAAATAATAAGCCGAGATGTTCCAAAGTGCCCGGAGGAAACATAAGTATTGTTCTTCTCTATTGTCTCTAACTTCGGCTACGACAGAAATTTGATTCGCTTCTTGCCAAAAATATGGCCTGTTAAAGTGAGACTGGATAATAGGGAGTCTACTGTATTTAAAAAGGCAGGACATGTAAAATAATTGCAAGGTTTGCTTTCACGTTTCTAAATATTGGATTCAGGATTCTGAGTAACTGTGCAAACAAAACCTGAGGACATTGTCTTGAGAAAATTTTGAAATGCAATGTAAAAACGGTACTTTGTGGTATATTGTTGCTTGGGTTTTTGAAGTAATATGTTTATCATCATCTATAAAAGTTATTTCAACTTTATGCATTATAGAAAAGTTGTAGACACAAGTGTATTCTGTATAGTCATAGAAATCCATTGGCTTTAAGGGAGAGGTTGAGTTCTTTTTTGTATTGCAGAATTTGATTAGGTGTTGTGAACAAAACTTGCATTTGTGATATTTTCCCTGGTTCAACATAGTCAGTCATGGTTCCCATCAAGAAATAATATGCTTCCATGCTTTCTCCTGTCACTGCCGCTTTTAGATATGTTTTTTCCAGGACTGTTATGTAATTTTCTACCAAGACTATTTCTGTATAATGTTTACAATTAAGTTTTTAATTATTGTAATTTGCACCATTTGTCATGTACAGAGCCTTTATAAAATAAATTTTGTTTCATTTTATAGACGTTTTGTTGATGATTTTTTTTTGTTTGGATGGGTGATGTGAATGTTTTAATTGAATTTTATGAAGTATTGAATAATTCTACACCCTTTCTTAAGTTCTCTATGAACTATTTTGACACTAGGGCAGATTTTTTAGATCTGTTTGTTCACAAATTGGATGGAGGCTATGTGAACACAGGCGTGTATAGGAAACCTTGTTACAATAACACTTTATTGCACAGATGTAGTATGTACCCTACCTACTTTTTTAGGAACATTATGAAAGGGCAAGAATTGAGGGCCTCTAGGCTTTATGCCTCTGAGGAGGGATTTTTAGATGAGATCACTGACCTAAGGGTTAGATTGACATTAAGAGGGTATGAGTCCAATGTGACTGATGGGATTTTAGACACCATTCCCACTTTGAGGGACACAATAGTGAAACCCTATTTTTCTGAAAAGACTCTAAGAGGGGATGATGGGCGTTCTACCCTAAGATGGAAGGATTTTTGTCAGTTCCCATGTTTTATACAAAGGATATAGGACATGTAACTGATGTAATAAGAAAGCACTGGGGAATCCAAACTGCTGACTCAAAGATAGGCAGGATTGTGGGTGAGATTCCTTATTTCACTTTTAAAAATGGGAAGAGTTTGAGGAGGTTATTTTGCTACCCCAAATCTGGCCCACATCATGTGGGTAATGGAGTGCACGTATCAGTCTTGTGGGGAATGCAGCTTTTGTGTGTACATTGACAATAGTGATTTCTTTGTACATCCTGATACTGAACGGAGATTTACTTTTAAGATTGGAGTGGATTGTAGAACATGTCATGTGGTTTATTTGTGTCATTGCCTACAATGTAAAGTTTTTTATGTAGGCAAGATGGATAGAATGTTTAAGGATAGAATAAGGGAACATCTGTATAGTATACATACTGATGCGGCTAATAATGCTCTTTCCAAACATGTAAACTGTGTTTAGTTTTTATTGCATATATATTTTTAATTTTGATGTGTGTTTTTTAAGAAAGAATATTGGTTGTTTAGGATGAACCACCCACTATCCAATTTAATAGGTTAATTAGGGGTCTATTAAATATATAAATTAATGGGATTTAGCAGCTGGGTTTATGTTCTGAAGAAGCAATTATGAAAGTGCTTACTGTTTGCTTGCTTTACACATTTTATTTCATGTTTCATTAAAAGTTTTTATTTTATTTTATGTTCCTCTGGTTTGTTCTTTATTCCGTTGTTTTTAGGTACTGCATATTATATTTATAATTATTGTAGTTTGCACTGTCTGTCATGTACAGAGCCGTTATAAAATAACCGATTGAATTCACTGACAAAGCAAGACGTATTTTTACAGATGATGGGTTCACTATTGTTCCAGTGCACCTTACCTTTGAACTGTGCTCTTTACTTTTACAATGTTCCTGAAACTGTGAAATTAAGTGACTCATTTTCATAAGTAGTGCTCCTTTTGTTAGCTCCTTTTGTCTCTTCTCCATGATGGCAGTCTTTGCTACATCAGCATGTACCGCCCCCCAGTCATTGTACTGTGCTTTACTTTGATCTTGGTGTACAGTGCAAAGCCTGTACGTGGCTTTATTTCATAACACAGTAAATGGGCTGGTGCCGTAGGGAAAGCAATGCTGACAACACTGAAGTCTTAACAATGCATTTCCTTCCTTCACTGACCACAGAACTGTGATATATATTGGCTTTTTCCTCTTTCTCAAACAACTTAAATAAGATCTGAGTCCTAACTTGCTTTCCACAAAGTAGAGGTGATCTGTACAACTGCATTATTTCTGTTTATCCCTTAATGCATTTTCTATTAAAATGTTCCTGTTCAAAATGTCTGCCATATGGGAGTGTTACCATTTTATAGCATGTTTTTGATTATGCACTTTCTTTTCAAAAACTGTTTTCACTTTTCTTGTGGATGTGTTCATTTGGTTACTAAGGCTGAACTATAAAGCCTGACAAATAAAAGCAGATTAATGACAAAAGGAAGTACCATAGCATCAGGTTTAGTGTATATAGCTCAGGCTGTGGCTAGAGCCTGCATCTAAGAGTTCTATTCTCACAACCTCCTCTTGAAGTTGCTAGAAAATTACTGTACGAGATTCAGATCATGGAGTTTAGCAAAAGTTGTTCATTCTAGAAAAAGCATGTGGATGATATTCAGCATAGTGCACCATTGATTTGGCAAATGAATGGCCTAATGGTTAAGGTGTTTGTCTTACAAACACAAGGTGCAGGGTTTGAGTCTCACAAGGGATAATTGACTAGGCTTAAAATGGCTCGCAAGGGCTTAGTACTAATCAATGAAGCTATGAACTGCTATGAATAAAAGCTTCAAAAGGTCTGTACCACAGTTAAGATAATGCCATTTCCATTTCATCTGGCAGTACAATCTCTGT